>NC_092103.1:31823154-32123154 GCF_045679555.1 Salvelinus alpinus | reverse complement strand
GAAGAAAAAATGACTACAGTTGACTGATTTAGCAAATGTAACAGTGCCTGGTACGGCTGTTGGTCCACAATAACGACACTGTCCAACTTGTACTGAACTCAAAATAGGAGTGCAAAGTGATGCCACAAAACAACCAGTCTATTCAATCTCTTCTCATATTTGAGAGGAGGACACAATTGCAGATTATTAATAGCGATGGCAACTGCAACAACTCAGTTTACAGCTAGGATGGCTGAAGATAGTTGGTGATCTAATCTATTGCATGCATTAATAATAACAATAGATGTCTTTTATATAGCGCTTCTCATTACAAGTAGAATCTCAAAGTCACTTTAAAAACAAAATAATCAAAAATCTATTCAACAAAACAAATGTAGGGATCTGGCCATTCTTGGGTGATGGTCTTCCACAGATGTAGATGATAGACAGTTCAGAGATATAGTATCTTGAGAGGAGGGAGCACAGATGGTACAGCCAGACAGGGAGGTAGAGACATCTGACAGACAGGGAGGTAGAGACATCTGACAGACAGGCAGGTAGAGACATCTGACAGACAGGCAGGTAGAGACATCTGACAGACAGGGAGGTAGAGACATCTGACAGACAGGGAGGTAGAGACATCTGACAGACAGGGAGGTAGAGACATCTGACAGACAGGGAGGTAGAGACATCTGACAGACAGGGAGGTAGAGACATCTGACAGACAGGGAGGTAGAGACATCTGACAGACAGAGAGGTAGAGACATCTGACAGACAGAGAGGTAGAGACATCTGACAGACAGAGAGGTAGAGACATCTGACAGACAGGGAGGTAGAGACATCTGACAGACAGAGAGGTAGAGACATCTGACAGACAGGGAGGTAGAGACATCTGACAGACAGGGAGGTAGAGACATCTGACAGACAGGGAGGTAGAGACATCTGACAGACAGAGAGGTAGAGACATCTGACAGACAGAGAGGTAGAGACATCTGACAGACAGGGAGGTAGAGACATCTGACAGACAGGGAGGTAGAGACATCTGACAGACAGGGAGGTAGAGACATCTGACAGACAGGGAGGTAGAGACATCTGACAGACAGGGAGGTAGAGACATCTGACAGACAGGGAGGTAGAGACATCTGACAAACAGAGAGGTAGAGACATCTGACAGACAGAGAGGTAGAGACATCTGACAGACAGAGAGGTAGAGACATCTGACAGACAGGGAGGTAGAGACATCTGACAGACAGGGAGGTAGAGACATCTGACAGACAGGGAGGTAGAGACATCTGACAGACAGAGAGGTAGAGACATCTGACAGACAGAGAGGTAGAGACATCTGACAGACAGGGAGGTAGAGACATCTGACAGACAGGGAGGTAGAGACATCTGACAGACAGGCAGGTAGAGACATCTGACAGACAGGGAGGTAGAGACATCTGACAGACAGGGAGGTAGAGACATCTGACAGACAGGGAGGTAGAGACATCTGACAGACAGGGAGGTAGAGACATCTGACAGACAGGGAGGTAGAGACATCTGACAGACAGGGAGGTAGAGACATCTGACAAACAGAGAGGTAGAGACATCTGACAGACAGAGAGGTAGAGACATCTGACAGACAGAGAGGTAGAGACATCTGACAGACAGGGAGGTAGAGACATCTGACAGACAGGGAGGTAGAGACATCTGACAGACAGGGAGGTAGAGACATCTGACAGACAGAGAGGTAGAAACATCTGACAGACAGAGAGGTAGAGACATCTGACAGACAGGGAGGTAGAGACATCTGACAGACAGAGAGGTAGAGACATCTGACAGACAGGCCACAGAGCTCTTCATCCGGCACCTCATGGTCTTCTATAGTTACAGCTCCTCCTCCGTAGATAGGTTGGATCGTCAACAACTGAAATGAAGCTCCCACCTGGGTGATGCTTCGGCGAGAGTAAAAGCGCCAGTAAGACCACCACACCTCATTAGTTATAAAGCTACATGTCAAGCGACTTGAAGTGTGATAAATAAATTAGTAATAAAACAAATAATGTTGATTATTGCATTATCTAGATATATAGATCATCTTTAAAGTTCTCCACAAATGGGCCTCATGTTCTCATATACAGTACAGTACATCCATGACAATCTGATCTGAAGGCAATTAAAGCATGACAAACTGATCTGACTTTTTCATTGATATTGATTGGAATCTGCCATGTTGTCTTTCTCTATCACATCCCAGAAGGGAAGGAGGGTTGATAGATTGGGTGTTGAGCGAGAGATGATATCTTAATTCTCCAGTTGTTCTTTAGTCAGCTCTGCTGTCTGCAGCAAAGACCGAGTACAGGAATGGATACTTACAGTATCATATATCCATCTGCTGTTTGCATAGCTAACTCCCTGTGTGGCAGTGGGGCTCTCCTCCCTCCATCCCTCTGCTTTCACTCCCTCCATCCTTCTCCTTTCTCTCCATCCTCCTTTCTCTAATTCCCTGTCCCTCCTTCCTCTAACGGGTCTGTGCTAGCTGATGCAATTTGATGGACAGCAGATCATCTATCAAGCAGACTGGTAATTGCATTCTCCCTCTCTCCCTCCTCTGCTGAGGACCGATCATGCTTCATGCGAGAAAAACAACGAGTGACATTCATGTTCTCCAGATGTCTGTTTATGCAATGATGAAATTGTTTTCATTAACTGTGTGTAATAGCACTATTAGTATGTAGGCGTTTTATGCTTTTAAAGCTCAACATTAGCACAGGTGCATTTGCTTAAATTGTGTGTTAATTTGATCTATTGGGGAAGCAGGGTTAAAACCAGACCAACGAAGGCAGTTTAAAAGCATACCAGCATACCACATTTTATACATGAAAAACACTATCATTTATACAGTATGCAAAATGCTAATAGACATTCCTCGTCATTTTTCTGTTGGGAGCTTATTATCTCGATTATCTTTAATTACACTCCAGGTTATGGGGAATGCCAGGTGAGTATAGCATACACGTATCATAAATCCTTATCACTATATTATTAGACTACCAAAACTTATACTGAAACACTGTGAAAATATTTTACTGTCTACTCCAGTGAGAGAGAAAGACAGTGGTGGAGAAGGTTAGAGGGTGCCAAGTCAGACGTAGGAGAAGAGCAGATCAATGAGGGAGACACAAACATGTAAAAAGGCGATGGCAGGGAGAGACAGACAGAGACGGGAATACACAAGAACGGAAGGAGAGGAAGTAGAGAAGGAGAATCATAGAGAGAGAAAGAGAGAGAGAGAATGCACCCATCCTCTGTCTAGGATTGACAGCCTTGCAGGCATCAGACAGACAGAATTATCTCTACCAGTGGCAGTCGGTGCCGTTTAAGATTAGGGAGGAGGATTTTTATTTTTTTATGAACATGGCCTTATTTCTATTACAACATATTGGATGACTGTCATTCGTATTCCATTCACCCAGCTCAATGTAACATCGATAGGTAAAGACTACTACATGATACAACATTTTTCCCTATACTCATCATGAGGTTGCTACGACCTAGACTATGAATTACAGTTTATAACATAGATCGAGAGACAAATTGGAGTAATCAAGGTGACAGACAGTGACACATTCATTACCGCCTTGTAGGGCTGTCCGACTAAAAAAAATCTTGGTTGACCGAGAGTCGTCTGTTCTTTCGACCAATTGATTGGTCAAAATTTTAAAACGTGTATTTTTCCATATATAGACACAACCTATGTGTTTTAATAAAATCAACGATATGCACAGAGCTTGTCTGATGATTTAAACACACTGTTTGATGAAATAATTAAGACACACAAATGACTAGAAAGAGTCGGACCGCAATTGATTTGATTGTGCTGGACCGAGCTCAGACTTGCTGCGCTGTGTAAGAAAATGACAGTGAGTGACTGTGTGACGAGCACCCGTTGTCTCTCTCTCGTCCCTGCTGCAGCGACCACCACAGAACATCAACAGTGTTTATCACGCTGAAGCTGCAACATAATACCAGCCATTTCTGACTGAAAAGGGCCGTTTTCTCGTCTCCTAACTTCGCTGCTGCCTCCACCGCATTGTTCTCAACACCAATATGCTGGTTAACTTTGCTATTATGCACATAGCAACATGGTCTAACAAAAGGCTCCAATTCAACAGCGCTCTGATGTGTTTCAGACGCACAGACGTCGACCGCGATCCAACGCAGGAGAAAGTGCATTTGTTATCAAATAATATTTATTTGTTTTGCACCATTGTTCTTACAACATATAACCAATTACAATTTCAGTAGCACGTCATAGAGTGATGGACTGTGCCATCCCCACGGCCTCCACAATGTATTAGTCTACTCAGACAGGCGCCAATCAGACAGGTGTCTTGTACACAATCATTTTTTTTATGCTGCTCAAGTAAAGAAATCTCAGTCGACAAAATGGTGTCAGCCCTACCTCCTTGCACACTCTTGCGTGCATCTAGCTGATTTAGGGTGTAAGCATTAGTCTAAACAGTTGCAAACAAGCGTTTCTATTGGACAAATTCAGGTAGGTTTATCCCTGTTTCATTCCGTTTGCTTCCGTTTAAGAAACGTTTCTCAACAGAATTGGCCAAATGAATACACCCCTGATACCCGCACACACAGTTCACTTTCATAGCAACCACATACAAACAGCGTCATCAGTTTGCACGTTGTATAATTACTTCTCAGATCTACGCGCTCTCCTCTAACCTTTTCCATTTGCTTGTGGACTTCAGTGAACAACACATCAGCTGTCTGTGACTTTCATACCATAACCGCTGCACAAAAGTTTTAAGAATGACACAAATATACATTTTCACAAAGTCTGCTGCCTCAGTTTGTATGATGGCAATTTGCATATACTCTAGAATGTTATGAAGAGTGATCGGATGAATTGCAATTAATTTTGCTATGCAAATAAAAACATTTCCACTGCATTTCAGCCCTGCCAAAAAAGGACCAGCTGACATCATGTCAGTGATTCTCTCATTAACACAGGTGTGAGTGTTGACAAGGACAAGGCTGGAGATCACTCTGTCATGCTGATTGAGTTCGAATAACAGACTGGAAGCTTCAAAAGGAGGGTGGTGCTTGGAATCATTGTTCTTCCTCTGTCATCCATGGTTACCTGCAAGGAAACACGTGCCGTCATCATTGCTTTGCACAAAAAGGGCTTCAAGGGCAAGGATATTGCTGCCAGTAAGATTGCACCTAAATCAACAATTTATCGGATCATCAAGAACTTCATGGAGAGCGGTTCAATTGTTGTGAAGAAGGCTTCAGGGCGCCCAAGAAAGTCCAACAAGCGCCAGGACCGCCAGGACTTCCAAGTCTTACCTTGACTTGGAAGAGTTCCAGTGTTGGATAGCCAGCCTGCTCTGTTTGAGCCCGGTGTTTGAGTAGGCTAAATTAGCTAGCTAAGTAAGTGAAAGTGAAAAGAATACAATGAAATATAGCTTTCTCTCTCTCTGCTGTTTCCCCTTAGTTTTTGAATAAATTAATTTATTCAAAACTGTTCAACTATTGTGTTTCTCTCTGTCAACTACTCACCACATTTTATGTACTGCAGTGCTAGCTAGCTGTAGCTTATGCTTTCAGTACTAGATTCATTCTCTGATCCTTTTATTGGGTGGACAACATGTCAGTTCATGCTGCAAGAGCTCTGATAGGTTGGAGGACGTCCTCCAGAAGTTGTCATAAGTTTACTGAAGGGGCTAAGAACCTTGAGCCTCCTAGGTTTTGTATTGAAGTCAATGTACCCAGAGGAGGACAGAAAATAGCTGTCCTCCAGCTACATCATGGTGCTACCCTACAGAGTGCTGTTGAGGCTACTGTAGAATCTCATTGCAAAACATTGTGTTTTAATCAGTTATTTGGTGACGTGAATATATTTAGTGTAGTTTTATGTAAAAAATAATATTTTTTGAAATGTTTCACTTTTTTTATTTCAGAAATTCACTGAGTAGGATGATCCTCCCCTTCCGCCCCCGAGAGGCCTCCACTGACTTCTACCCACCCTGCCACTGAACGAAATGACAGACAATCACAGACAATCACAGACAATGGAGTGATTAAGACTTAATTGAGTTGTTGCCTGCAGCTCATATTCTCTATCAAGGACATAATGACATGCAGATTAGCCTAAAGATGAGTGTTATTCATCTAATGATAAAAGGCCTAATTTGACTAAAAGCTATAAACAAAAAAACTAAGTGGCTCCAAATAATGTCCTCTCACATTCAACTGCATTTCTTTTCAGCAAACTTAACATGAGTAAATATTTCGATGAACATAACATGATTCAACAACTGAGACATAAACTGAACAAGTTCCACAGACATATGACTAACAGAAATTGAATAATGTGTCCCTGAACAAAGGGGGGGTCAAAATCAAAAGTAACAGTCAGTATCTGGTGTGGCCACCAGCTGCATTAAGTACTGCAGTGCATCTCCTCCTCATGGACTGCACCAGATTTGCCAGTTCTTGCTGTGAGATGTTACCCCACTCTTCCTCAAAGGCACCTGCAAGTTCCCGGACATTTCTAGGGGGAATGGCCCTAGCCCTCACCCTCCAATCCAACAGGTCCCAGACGTGCTCAATGGGATTGAGATCCGGGCTCTTCGCTGGCCATGGCAGAATACTGAGATTCCTGTCTTGCAGGAAATCACGCACAGAATGAGCAGTATGGCTGGTGGCATTGTCATGCTGGAGGGTCATGTCAGGATGAGCCTGCAGGAAGGGTACCACATGAGGGAGGAGGATGTCTTCACTTTAACGCACAGCGTTGAGATTGCCTGCAATGACAACAAGCTAAGTCCGATGATGCTGTGACACACCGCCCAAGACTATGACGGACCTTTCACCTCCAAATCGATCCCGCTCCAGAGTACAGGCCTCGGTGTAACGCTCATTCCTTCGACAATAAACGTTAATCCGACCATCACCCCTGGTTATACAAATCCACGACTCGTCAGCGAAATGCACTTTTTGCAAGTCCTGTTCGGTCCAGCGATGGTGGGTTTGTGCCCATAGGCGACGTTGTTGCCGGTGATGTCTGGTGAGGACCTGCCTTACAACAGGCGTACAAGCCCTCAGTCCAGCCTCTCTCAGCCTATTGCGGACAGTCTGAGCACAGATGGAGGGATTGTGCGTTCCTGGTGTAACTCGGGCAGTTGTTGTTGCCATCCTGTACCTGTCCCGCAGGTATGATGTTCGGATGTACCGATCCTGTGCAGGTGTTGTTACACGTGGTCTGCCAATGCAAGGACGATCAGCTGTCCGTCCTGTCTCCCTGTAGCGCTGTCTTAGGCGTCTCACAGTACGGACATTGTAATTTATTGCCCTGGCCACATCTGCAGTCCTCATGCCTCCTTGCAGCATGCCTAAGGCACGTTCACGCAGATGAGCAGGGACCCTGGGCATCTTTCTTTTGGGGGTTTTCAGAGTCAGTAGAAAGGCCTCTTTAGTGTCCTAAGTTTTCATAACTGTGACCTTAATTGCCTACCGTCTGTAAGCTGTTAAATCAAATCAAACTTATTTTTTAAAGCCCTTCTTACATCAGCTGATATCTCAAAGTGCTGTACAGAAACCCAGCCTAAAAGCCCACACAGCAAGCAATGCAGGTGTAGAAGCACGGTGGCTAGGAAAAACTCCCTAGAAAGGCCAGAACCTAGGAAGAAACCTCGAGAGGAACCAGGCTGTGAGGGGTGGCCAGTCCTCTTCTGGCTGTGCCAGGTGGAGATTATAACAGAACATGGCCAAGATCATCAAATGTTCATAGATGACCAGCAGGGTCAAATAATAATAATCACAGTAGTGTCTTAGTGTCTTAACGACCGTTCCACAGGTGCATGTTCATTCATTGTTTAAGGTTCATTGAACAAGCATGGGAAACAGTGTTTAAACCCTAAAGTTAAAGTTATTTGGATTTTTACGTATTATCTTTGAAAGACAGGGTCCTGAAAAAGGGACGTTTCTTTTTTTGCTGAGTTTATTTGAGGAATTTCAACAAAAAAATAATGAAATGGGACAAAATCAAATTAACCCATGAGCTCATTTTTTAAGTCCTTTGATAAGCATTAAATTCAGTCGATATTAAAGAGCAGATTAGATTACACTGGCTGACTGACTGAGCATCTCCTCAGGCAGACAGACAGAGAGAGAGAGAGATGCTTATGCATCGAAAGTGAAAGAGGAAACCATCCCTCCCTGACAGACATAGCCAGTATTGCTGCTTATGTATCGCTGACTCTTTAAGTCTCTGTTTTCACCATATTCCACTGAATTCATCCCTCTCTTCTACACTTCATCCATCCATCCCTCTCTTTCCTCCCTCCCTCTCTCCACCACTCCATCCCTCCCTCATACCCTCTATCTTCCCTCCTTCTTTTATTGTGAGACCCAGCCCACTGGGGAGTTAATCTCTCTATCCTTACCTTCCTACCTCCATCCGTTCATCCCTCCTATATATAACTCTCTCCCTCTCTCCTTTATTCTGAAGCCCAGACCCAGGCCACTGGGGGGTTCATCCAGCTAATTACCCAGGAGTCTCCTCTGCATCTGCATCTGAGCCGCGTTGCATGGCAACAACACACACAGAGAGGGAGAGGGAGAGGGAGCGAGGGAGAGGGAGAGGGAGAGAGGGAGAGGGAGAGGGAGAGGGAGAGGGAGAGAAAGAGGGAGAGGGAGAGAGGGAGAGGGAGAGGGAGAGGGAGAGAGGGAGAGGGAGAGGGAGAGAGGGAGAGGGAGAGGGAGAGAGGGAGAGGGAGAGGGAGAGGGAGAGAAAGAGGGAGAGGGAGAGAGGGAGAGGGAGAGGGGAGAGGGAGAGAGGGAGAGGGGAGAGGGAGAGGGAGAGGGAGAGAGAGAGAGGGAGAGGGAGAGAGGGAGAGGCTGTTTGGAGGAAAGAGAGAACCGGGAAGGATGGAGGAGAGAAAACAACAACGGGGGACAAGGAGGAGGGCAGAGTGTACCTCAGAAGAACAATAAAAGCCAAAAGCTTTTCATGCTCAGTGAAGTGAAAGTAAAATGGTTATAGACCCCTGCTTATCGACTGCTTAGCAGCACTGTAAAAAGACAGCCCACTGGTTTAGGGTTTACATCTGTATGTATCATATGTGAGGTTTATTTGTAATCTACAGTTTCTTATTATGAAATGAAAAATATTCCATTGATGTGGAGAATATTCAATGCAATCCACTGCATCTACTTAGGACACTCCCACGTCACTGACATCACAACACCATTTGCTTGACATGGGTGATCAAATCAAATTAAATATGCAAACCTCTAGGTATGTAAATATACAAACTGCTGATTCACCAGCTGTCGGTTGACAATGACACAGCCCATGGTCAGAGAGGTGAGCTCGTACAGGCGCACACACACGCAGCCCATTGGCACTAATATCTTCAAATCAACAACTCTCTCTTACACTGAGATCAACACCTCTCTCGTACATTGAGATCAACACCTCTCTCCTACCTCTCTCCTACACTGAGATCAACACCCCTCTCCTACCTCTCTCCTACACTGAGATCAACACCTCTCTCCTACACTGAGATCAACACCTCTCTCCTACACTGAGATCAACACCCCTCTCCTACCTCTCTCCTACACTGAGATCAACACCTCTCTCCTACCTCTCTCCTACACTGAGATCAACACCTCTCTCCTACCTCTCTCCTACACTGAGATCAACACCTCTCTCCTACACTGAGATCAACACCCGTCTCCTACCTCTCTCCTACACTGAGATCAACACCTCTCTCCTACACTGAGATCAACACCCCTCTCCTACCTCTCTCCTACACTGAGATCAACACCCCTCTCCTACCTCTCTCCCACACTGAGATCAACACCTCTCTCCTACCTCTCTCCTACACTGAGATCAACACCCCTCTCCTACACTGAGATCAACACCCCTCTCCTACACTGAGATCAACACCTCTCTCCTACACTGAGATCAACACCTCTCTCCTACAGTGAGATCAACACCTCTCTCCTACAGTGAGATCAACACCTCTCTCCTACAGTGAGATCAACACCTCTCTCCTACAGTGAGATCAACACCTCTCTCCTACAGTGAGATCAACACCTCTCTCCTACACTGAGATCAACACCTCTCTCCTACAGTGAGATCTCTCTTAGGAGAGAGGCGTACTGTGGGTCGTACTGTGCAATAGAGACAATATTCCTTACTAATAAAAGCAATGTTCACAGTGTAATTACAATGAAATAACATGTAGGTTATTAGTATGACATAAGGTCAAAAAAATGGGACCTCTTGTCTGTTCCCAGTCAAGGGCACCCTGCCCACCAGATGTCCTGCTAGCTATAGACTCATTAGTCCATTAGGACTACTCCTTCACTGCCCACACTATAGGGACACGGCAAAGCTCACCACTGACACTGCAGATCCAGGGATACATAATACAATCTCAGACAGCTCAGAGATCACACACTGTACACTGCTGGGGGTTACTGAACCTAGTAACTAACCACAGTACAGAGAGAGAGAGAGTTAGAGGGAGTGAGAAAGAGAGCGAGACAGAGGGAGTGAGTGAGAGCGAAACAGAGAGGAGTGAGAGAGAAAATGGGACAAACACCAAATTGAGACTGCATGCAGAATTCTGCAAAAAGATCCTCCATGTACAACGTAGAACACCAAATAATGCATGCAGAGCAGATTTAGGCCGATACCCGCTAATTATCAAAATCCAGAAAAGAGCCGTTAAATTCTACAACCACCTAAAAGGAAGCGATTCCCAAACCTTCCATAACAATGCATCACCTACAGAGAGATGAACCTGGAGAAGAGTCACCTAAGCAAGCTGGTCCTATGTTCACAAACACAAACACACCCCACAGAGCCCCAGGACAGCAACACAATTCGACCCAACCAAATCATGAGAAAATAAAAAGATAATTACTTGACACATTGGAAAGAATTAACAAAAAAACAGAGCAAACTAGAATGCTATTTGGCCCTAAACAGAGAGTACACAGTGGCAGAATACCTGACCACTGTGACTGACCCAAACTTAAGGAAAGCTCAGACTATGTACAGACTCAGTGAGCATAGCCTTGCTATTGAGAAAGGCCGGCGTAGGCAGACCTGGCTCTCAAGTAAAGACAGGCTATGTGCACACTGCCCACAAAATGAGGTGGAAACTGAGCTGCACTTCCTAACCTCCTGCCAAATGTATAACCATATTAGAGGCACATATTTCCCTCAGATTACACAGATCCACAAAGAATTCGAAAACAAACCCAATTTTGATAAACTCCCATATCTACTGGGTGAAATACCACAGTGTGCCATCACAGCAGCAAGATTTGTGACCTGTTGCCACAAGAAAAGGTCAACCAGTGAAGAACAAACACCATTGTAAATACAACCCATATTTATGCTTATTTATTTTCCCTTTTGTACTTTGACCATTTGTACATCATTACAACACTGTATATATACACATAATATGACATTTGTAATGTCTTTATTATTTTGAAACTTCTGTGAGTGTAATGTTTACGGTTAATATTTATTGTTTATTTCACTTTTGTATATTATCTACCTCACTTGCTTTGGCAATGTTAACATATGTTTCCCATGCCAATAAAGCCCCTTGAATTGAATTGAGAGACAGAGAGAGAGAGAGAGAGAGAGAGAGAGAGAGAGAGAGAGAGAGAGAGAGAGAGAGAGAGAGAGAGAGAGAGAGAGAGAGAGAGAGAGAGAGAGAGAGAGAGAGAGAGAGAGAGAGAGAGAGAGTGAATGAGAGAGAGGAGTGCGAGAGAGAGAGGGAGTGAAAGAGAGAGGGAGTGTGAGAGAGAGAGGGAGGAGAGAGAGAGAGAGAGAGATGTTCTCTGAAATTGTAAAGAAGTCATGTACAGGTGAATATCCTTTGGTAAACATGCAAGATTGCATTGTCACTTCTTCACATTTTTGTGCTTGACCTTACCTCGTACATCTGCAGAGAAACGGGCTGAATGTCTGGAGACAAAGAGCTTTAGTTCCTGATCCAGGTTACAGTCGATGAGGTTGGTGTCCCATGAGCGAATCCCTGCACAGAAAACAAAACAATCAATGGAAAGAATGACATGAGTGCAGAACCTACTTCATCCATCACTAGGCTAGCCTGGCAGAGGCTGGCACACAATCGATATTCCCCATAGATTTTGCATCAAGGGCCTTGGCTTTGGCTTGTAGCAGGCAAAAGGTTCAGATTTTTTCAATTCATGAGTCTCAATGTCACCAGCATCTATTCAAAGTTGGTCTCACTCTTCCATTTCATTGGGTCTGTCCTGTAATGAACATGTACCATTTGGCATGAGAGAGGAAATCTATAATAGGAAATATCTATAAAGTGCTTTAGCTTTAGTTTGCCAGGGGCTGCGGGTGGTGCTGCTAGCCAAGGCTGAGTCATAACCTGGGTTCTGTAATCATCTATCCTCTCTCCATGACACTGTTACTTACTGTAATGAAACTGGGTGTGTTTAAACTCTGATGAACTTTATTGGAAAATAGGAACATTTCCTGTGTTGCTAAAATACAATTGCAAAGCAACACCAATGCTAGGCTACTAACTTGACCCAATTCAATTCATAAAATATTACAGATAAAATCAATATATCATATATACAGTGCCTTTAGAAAGTATTCACATGTGTTACAGCCTGAATTAAAGTGGAATTATGTTTTACAAAAAAATTCTAAATTGGGCGGGGGAAAAAACAACAAACATTGAATATCCATTTTAGCATGGTGAAGTTACTAATTACACTTAGGATGGTGTATCAATACACCCAGTCACGACAAAGATACATGTGTCGTTCCTAACTCAGTTGCCAGAGAGGAAGGAAACCGCTCAGGGATTTCCCCATGAGGCCAATGGTGACTTTAAAACAGTTAGAGGTTAATGGCTGTGATAGGAGAAAACTGAGCATGGAACAGGACCATTGTAGTTACTCCACAATACTAACCTAAATGACAGAGTGAAAAGAAGGAAGCGTGAACAGAATAAAAAGATTCCAAAACATGCACCCTGTTTGCAACAAGGCACTAAAGTAATACTGGAAAAAAATGGCAAAGCAATTAACTTTTTGTCCTGAATACAAAGTGTTATGTTTGGGGAAAATCCAATACACCACATTACTGAGTACCACTATCCATATTTTCAAGCATAGTGATGGCTGCATTATGTTATGATATGCTTGTATGATTAAGGACTGGGGAGTTTTTCAGGATAAATATAAAATATTAACATAATGGAGCTAAGCACAGGCAAAATCCTAGAGGAGAACCTGGTTCAGTCTGCTTTCCACCAGACACTGGGAGATTAATTCACCTAATTAGGCCAAATCTACACTGGAGTTGCTTACCAAGAAGACAGTGAATGTTCCTGAGTGGCCAAGTTACTGTTTTGACTTACATCTACTTGAAAATCTATGCCAAGACCTGAAAATGATTGTCTAGCAATGATCAACAACCAATTTGACAGAGCTTGAAGGTTTTTGAAAAGAATAACAGGCAAATGTTGCACAATCAAGGTGTTGAAAGCTCTTAGAGACTTACTCAGAAAGACTCACAGCTGTAATCGCTGCCAAAGATACTTCTACAAAGTATTGACTCAGGGCTATGTATACTTATGTAAATTAGATATTGTTATATTTCATTTTCAATCAATGTTAACATTTCTAAAACATGTTTTCACTTTGTCATAATGGGGTATTGTGTGTAGATGGGTGATAAAACATAGTTTCTGAAGTGGCTATATATAAAAATGAATCAATGTAATACAAGACATTTAGAACAGTGCAGTTAAAAAATTGTTTTTAGGAGAATAATAATGTGGAACATGATTCAACAGGAGAAACAATGCCTTCCTAGAAGATAACGAAGGATTACTGGAACTGTTGCTGTTGTGTACAATTCCTCTGATTGATATTTGACTTGACATGAGGTCATGGCACTATCAACCCATTCAAATCACAGATATGTAATAGTTCTCACATAATAAGCTACCTAACACAATAATTATTATAACAATAATAATGTTTCAAAACAAAAGTGTCGTTTTTCCTTTAAAAAAGCATTCATTCATGGCATAGAAGGTATATGATCATATTTGCCATAATAACAATTAGCCTATATGCCTGAAAACCTACTTTGCCCTATCTAATAAACATAACCGGTAATTGAATGTTTCACATGGACTAAATTATGAAAGCTTTATTAATAGTGTGTTTATACTGTAAACAAAAAGGACAGTAGGAAAATCATAGCATGGATTTTCAAAGACATCATTCCTTTGAATTAGGCCTCAGCAGGTTTTTCATCCTTTGTTCCAACATTTTATGAAACATGGTGCCGTAATCCGCCCACACATTTTGTTCTTCCGCCATAGTTTCTTCTTGTCATACCAACCTGTGTCCCCAGAAACCTGTCAATCAGAAACGCCCTTTGTGTTTGAATAGCGCTCCCTACGACTTTCCGTAGGGACCGCAGTGCGGAGTGGGCCACGCCTACATGTCGGTGTCGGATGAGAGAGAGCTGGATGCGGAAACAAGAAAGTAGGGATGGGGATGGGATGGGTCCCGCTGGGGCGGGCACGGTGGGTGATTTAAGATGCAGCAGCAAGAGGAGGGTTATCACGCACGTAGACAAAGCAACATCGTGTTCAAAATACAGTACTATTGGAGTGCCCACACCTGCCAATAAGTAGCCTACACCATCCTTTGTTGTTCTGTACATGGACACAGTGAAAGAAAAGCTGTCTCAGTAATTGAGAATGCACAGTGTAGACGAGGCTATTTAACACCGAAAAATATGTATATATTTTTTTAATGATTTACGCATGGGTAGAAGGGACAATAGGCTTGGACCCCTTTATAACAATAGGCCTATGTATACATTTCTGACAACGAAACAACGGATGCACCACACCAAAACAAGCAGACGCTAGGTGTTTCCCTGGGGTGGTCGATACCCTCTCACTGGTGCGCATGACATCTCAATAAAAATAATGTCTTATTGACGCACAATAAGAATGCTGAATCATTCTCGGCATCTTTACCACGTGTGGCTGATTTAAAGCAACACTGCAGAATAGATTGTGTTATGGAAAGGTGTAGCCTGCAGTCCTTATATAGAATGTGTATGGAGACAGGGAGAAGAGGAGCGGGGGAAGGTTGTTGGGGTGTCGACGGATGCCATCTGTTTGATTTGCGCTTCCCACAGATTTGCAGATACCCCCCTGGGAGGGGCTGTGCGCGCAGCCAGCAATATCACATCACTTCAACAACAACAAAATCATTACGTTTTCCATTCAGGTGGGCTATTGCTTTATAGCCTAATGCCTATGGAGGTCGATGTATCCAAAATGAGATTGTGTTATACATAAAGTAGGCAGCCTAAGTTCAAGGTTACAAAACATGACATCCAGACTTGGCGCACGATGTGGTTATTTTCACAATATTCCAAATAAGAATAGAAGGTCGGCTATAGTTGTATGACAAAGCATTCAACACATAAAGTGATGATTGTGCTGCTACCACCTAGGCTGTGGATAGCTTACAGCACCTCCTCAACACCGGGCAAGGCTGGAGCATCCCTCTGTCTTCTTACCTTTTTCTATATCCGCAATGGCACACTTCAAGTGATCCTCCGTGACAATTTCTCCAATAACCACAAGCAGGTAAAATTTGCTGTCGTCAAAACGATGCGAGAGACTCGTGGACATTGGGGATGCCATAACGTTGCTCGAGCTGCTTAAAGTCTCAATGTCTGCAGATTCCACAAGCGTCGCCATCCTCGCTTACACGGGACAACACACACCCCTGTCTAGCTACGGAAATGAGAGGAAGTCACCAGACGCCGTGAAAGGAGTGGTCCTGCGTTTTATACCCCTAGACATTGTGTCATGATCAGTAACCAGGGGAGGAGAGGGCTCACAGCTGACGTCATCCGCAGCGAATCAAACTCCCCGGAAGCTGATTAGCGGGAGATTGATGATTCCCCAAAATGTTTTGGTGTAGGCCTAATTTTCTATAATCAAATTTCGTGCCCCCTCTCATTTTGGTAAGTGCCATGACTATTTTATATGTATATATGTGAAGATCTGTTAATGCAGGTGTAGGCCTATTGATATTGGCCAACAAATGTTTTAGAAAGGATATAAGTGTAATATCTTAATTGTACTATTTTCTCTCTTTCTTTTTCTCTCTCTGTCTCCCTCTCTTTCTCTCTGTGTGTATGAAAGTGTGTGTGTGTGTGTGTGTGTGTGTGTGTGTGTGTGTGTGTGTGTGTGTGTGTGTGTGTGTGTGTGTGTGTGTGTGTGTGTGTGTGTGTGTGTGTGTGTGTGTGTGTGTGTGTGTGTGTGTGTGTGTGTCATGGCAGTTTTATGTAGAATATCTTATCATCTCAGGTATGATCCATTGGTTCTGCCTCAGGTACTGTGCTTGTCTCTGTCTGCGCTGTCACTGCCCTATACTGGCTGCTGTCACAGAACCTGTCATTCCCACAAATACCAGGATGATGAGTAGGTAAGCTAAGCTCTCCTCTATCAGCACCTTCTGCCCTTTACTTTCATTTATGTGCAAGTTTACTACTGAATTGATAAGTGATATGTCACATACAGTACCAGTCAAAAGTTTGGAGACACCTACTCATTCAAGGGGTTTCTTTATTTTTAATATTCTCTACATTGTAGAATAATAGTGAAGACATCAAAACTATGAAATAACACATATGGAATCATGTAGGACCAAAAAAGTGTTAAACAAATCAACATCTATTTTATATTTGACATTCTTCAAAGTAGCCACCCTTTGCCTTGATGACAGCTTTTCACACCTGGCATTCTCTCAACCAGCTTCATGAGAAATGCTTTTCCAACAGTTTTGAAGGAGTTCCCACATATGCTGAGCACTTGTTGTCTGCTTTTCCATCACTCTGTGCACCAACTCGTCCCAAACCATCTTAATTGGGTTGAGGTTCGGTGATTATGGAGGCCAGGTCATCTGAAGCAGCACCATCACTTTCCTTCTTGGTCAAATAGCCCTTACACAGCCTGGAGGTGTGTTATGGGTCATTGTCCTGTTGAAAAACAAATGATAGTCCTACTAAGCCCAAACCAGATGAGATGGCGTATTGCTGCAGAATGCTGTGGTAGCCATACTGGTTAAGTGTGCCTTGAATTCTAAATAAATCACTGACAGTGTCACCAGCAAAGCACCCCCACACCATCACACCTCCACCACCGTGCTTCACGGTGGGAACCACACATGCGGAGATCATCCGTTCACCTACTCTGCGTCTCACAAAGACACGGCGGTTGGAACCAAAAATCTCAAATTTGGACTCATTAGACCAAAAGACAGAGTTCCACTGGTCTAATGTCCATTGCTTGTGTATCTTGGCCCAAGCAAGTCTCTTCTTATTATTTGTGTCCTTTAGTAGTGGTTTCTTGGCAGCAATTCGACCATGAAGGCCTGATTCACGCAGTCTCCTCTGAACAGTTGATGTTGAGATGTGTCTGTTACTTGAACTCTGTGAAGCAGTTATTTGGGCTGCAATCGTAGGTGCAGTTAACTCTAATGAACTTATCCTCTGCAGCAGAGGTAACTCTGGGTCTTCCTTTCCTGTGGTGGTCCTTTTCATTTTCATTAATTTAACCTTTATTTAATCAGGTAATACCCATTGAGGTTAAAAACCTTATTTGCGAGGGCGACCTGGCAAGAAGGCAAAACAGGGAAATAGCAGCGTGTACATAAAATATGTTCATCATGGTGCTTGATGGTTTTTGCGTCTGTACTTGAAGAAACTTTCAAAGTTCTTGACATTTTCCATGACTGACTTTCATGTTTTAAAGTAATAATGGACTGTCGTTTGTCTTTGCTTATTTGAGCTGTTCTTGTCATAATATGGACTTTTACCAAATAGGGCTGTCTTCTGTATACCACCTCTACCTTATCACAACACAACTGATTGTCTTAAACGCATTAAGAAGGAAAGACTTTCTACAAATGAACTTTTAACAAGGCACAGTGTTAATTGAAATGCATTCCAGGTGACTACATCATGAAGCTGGTTGAGAGAATGCCAATAGTGTACAAAGCTGTCACCAAGGCAAAGGGTGGCTACTTTGAAGAGTCTCAAATATAAAATATATTTTGATTTGTTTAACACTTTGCTTACTACATGTGTTATTTCATCGCTTTGATGTCTTCACTATTATTCTACAATGTAGAAAATAGTACAAATAAAGAAAAATCCTTGAATGAGTACAGTAAGTGTGTCCAAACTTTTGACTGGTACTGTATATATACAGTGGGGAGAACAAGTATTTGATACACTGCCGATTTTGCAGGTTTTCCTACTTACAAAGCATGTAGAGGTCTGTCATTTTTATCATAGGTACACTTCAACTGTGAGAGACGGAATCTAAAACAAAAATCCAGAAAATCACATTGTATGATTTTTGAGTAATTAATTTGCATTTTATTGCATGACATAAGTATTTGATCACCTACCAACCAGTAAGAATTCCGGCTCTCACAGACCTGTTAGTTTTTCTTTAAGAAGCCCTCCTGTTCTCCACTCATTACCTGTATTAACTGCACCTGTTTGAACTCGTTACCTGTATAAAAGACACCTGTCCACACACTCAATCAAACAGACTCCAACCTCTCCACAATGGCCAAGACCAGAGAGCTGTGTAAGGACATCAGGGATAAATTGTAGACCTGTACAAGGCTGGGATGGGCTACAGGACAATAGGCAAGCAGCTTGGTGAGAAGGCAACAACTGTTGGCACAATTATTAGAAAATGGAAGAAGTTCAAGATGACGGTCAATCACCCTCGGTCTGGGGCTCCATGCAAGATCTCACCTCGTGGGGCATCAATGATCATGAGGAATGTGAGGGATCAGCCCAGAACTACACGGCAGGACCTGGTCAATGACCTGAAGAGAGCTGGGACCACAGTCTCAAAGAAAACCATTAGTAACACACTACGCCGTCATGGATTAAAATCCTGCAGCGCACGCAAGGTCCCCCTGCTCAAGCCAGCGCATGTCCAGGCCCGTCTGAAGTTTGCCAATGACCATCTGGATGATCCAGAGGAGGAATGGGAGAAGGTCATGTGGTCTGATGAGACAAAAATAGAGCTTTTTGCTCTAAACTCCACTCGCCGTGTTTGGAGGAATAGAAGGATGAGTACAACCCCAAGAACACCATCCCAACCGTGAAGCATGGAGGTGGAAACATCATTCTTTGGGGATGCTTTTCTGCAAAGGGGACAGGACGACTGCACCGTATTGAGGGGAGGATGGATGGGGCCATGTATCGCGAGATCTTGACCAACAACCTCCTTCCCTCAGTAAGAGCATTGAAGATGGGTCGTGGCTGGGTCTTCCAGCATGACAACGACCCGAAACACACAGCCAGGGCAACTAAGGAGTGGCTCCGTAAGAAGCATCTCAAGGTCCTGGAGTGGCCTAGCCAGTCTCCAGACCTGAACCCAATAGAAAATCTTTGGAGGGAGCCGAAAGTCCGTATTGCCCAGCGACAGCCCCGAAACCTGAAGGATCTGGAGAAGGTCTGTATGGAGGAGTGGGCCAAAATCCCTGCTGCAGTGTGTGCAAACCTGGTCAAGAACTACAGGAAACGTATGATCTCTGTAATTGCAAACTAAGGTTTCTGTACCAAATATTCAGTTCTGCTTTTCTGATGTATCAAATACTTATGTCATGCAATAAAATGCAAATTAATTACTTAAAAATCATACAATGTGATTTTCTGGATTTTTTAGATTCCTTCTCTCACAGTTGAAGTGTACCTATGATAAAAATTACAGACCTCTACATGCTTTGTAAGTAGGAAAACCTGCAAAATCGTCAGTGTATCAAATACTTGTTCTCCCCACTGTATATACACAGATAATAACATGGCTACACTAGTGTTCCCTTAATTTAATTATCCAGCTTCCCTCATACATCACAATAAACAGATCTGTTCTTCTTTATTAGGACAGAAACTGTCTTTGACAGTTTGTTGATTTTGTCACGGAAAACAAAAAGCTTTTGACATTAAAATAATATTGAAACGGCAAGGACATGAAAGCCAGACAGCTTTTGGGAATGAAAAGAGACTAGGGCCTAGATTCAATCAGACTGAGCTTTAACCAGCGTTGGTTGTGTTTTGGCGGTGTTGGGGGTGTATGAATTGACATATCGTGAGCTGCTGCTCCTGTGAGTCACAAACCACTCCCTTCTTTGTTATCCCTACCGTGTTAGAAGCTCAAAACAGCGCTAGAAAGTGTAGGCTCTATTCATATTAGAAATAATGACTCTCAAATATCAAACCATTGATGTTCGGCTAATGCATGTGTAGCACATGGGGATGTGTAAAACTTACTCCTCAGCCTGAAGTGTCCCCACTTGCGCCAGCGACTAGCTAGCTTTTTGCAAGGCGCCGACTGTTAAGACGCTTCAGGAGGGTGGTCACATGTGCTAGCAAAGCAGAGATTCTGAGTTTGAGCCTCAGTGTGAGCCGAATCAGGAGGAAGTGGTACTCACTAAGCAAGCAGCGTGACGTTCTTTACAGCGGTTGCCGTTACCCTGATCTACAGTTGCGCTGGGGTCGCTATTGAGTAAATTTGAGGGGTGAATGTAGCACATGGAGATGTATGAAATGTAATCCTCAGCTTTAAGTATCCTGTTGTGTCGCGTCATTGGCTAGCTTTTGAGGTGAGGCGATTGTCTAAGACACTTGAGGGAGGACGGTTACGTGTGCTAGTAACGCTATTTCATTCATTTCTAACACGCACTCTGATACTTGTAAATACGGGCCCAGGTATGGGTTGGAAGGGGCTGGGCATGGTCATGTTGTCTTAAGACAACATTTCCCTAACTCGGTCCTCGGAACCGAGTTAGGGTTTTTGCCCGAACACTACACAGCTTATTCAAATGATCAAAGCTTGGTGATTAGTTGATTATTTGAATCAGCTGTGTAGTGCTAGGGCAAAAACCAAAACGTGCACCCCTTGGGGTCCCAAGGACTGAGTTTGGGAAACGTTGTCTTAAGGCCCCTGGGATGATAGAGCACATCAAACATTCATCATCTACAGCTGGGAAAGTAGGAACACATTAAATATGCAGTAGGCTGTCACTGTCAGTCTCCTTCCCCCATAGTCTCCTGGTCTCCCAGAGACAGACAGGAGGAGAAGGGATGGAGATTGGCGGTGTGTGTGTGTGAGAGAGAGAGAGAGAGAGAGAGAGAGAGAGAGAGAGAGAGAGAGAGAGAGAGAGAGAGAGAGAGAGAGAGAGAGAGAGAGAGAGAGAGAGAGAGAGAGAGAGAGAGAGAGAGAGTGTTGATGTGTTGAGATGGGAGGTGGGTGGGTGGCAGGCCAGGACTTTAATAAGTAAACGGTAAGGGCCTGGGAGGGAGCAAGTCAATTGTTCTGTTGTAATTCAGAAAGATAGTTGGCTGTCCATGGGAAAAAAATCACATGGTGAGTTGGGAAGTGTCCATCATATACTGTAGGTAAGCATACACAATACACACAGTGCATTTCCTTTATCAGCGAATCAAAGGGCAGATCTTTGGGGAATTCCTTGTCTCGCTGCACCACCTTATTGCCTCAGTTACACAGGGAGAGTGCTGTGCACTACAGAAGTAGGATCTATGCAGAGCAGCATGTATCTTCCAGTACCTTACCTTCTTTATGGTGTGTGCTGTAAATTTCACCAGTGTCTACTGTACTTTGAATGACATATCTGACATTAGAGTGGTCGTTTCCATGGTTTGTTGGCGGGATGGCGGCCATCTGCCCTGCGTCAGCATGGGGTCAGAGATTAAGACTTCATCTCCATGGCACCACGCACTGCAGGGCCATTAGAGAGAGAGGAGAGCTTGTGGGAGTAGTGCTCTCGGAGCTATCTCTAAAGTGCTGGTGTTCAGTGATGGAAAAGAGAGAAGAACTGAACAGTATCCCGCTGTGATTAATGTTGAGTAGGATATGAGTCTGTTACATAAGGTTCAGGCAAGACACAGTAGGCCAGTAAGTATACTCATGTAAGATAGTCTACTATACCGTATATACAATATTCACATAGATTGCATTTGGATTACTGATACAGTGTTATTTGAGTTGTTAATTGGATTGCTTCTGACATTTCTCGATTTTTTATTATTATTTGTGTACTTGTTTGAGCTGTATTGTATGCTCCAAAAAATTGGGAAATGAAATTATTTTATACTAAGATCCGCAAGTGCATCTTAGAAAGACAATAACCTCAAGCACACATCAAAATCCACAAATCATTTGGTTAATTGGCAGCAAAATCAACATTATGCAATGGCCATCTTAGTCTCCGGACTTGAACCCCATTGAAAACCTGTGGTTTGAATTGAAGAGGACAGTCTATAAGTGCAGAAAAGGATATCAAGGATCTGGAAGGATTCTGTATGGAGGAATGGTCCGTCATTGCATTTTGATACACCAGAAGTACATTCATTTCCAATGGAACGCTGCATTTGCCTTGCAGCATTGCGTTGCAGAGGCAGTTGCAGTGTGTTCTGTGTGGTGCATATGTTGGATTTATCTAATGTATGCATCAAATTGTATGCGTAGACTTGACAGAAAGTAGCAACATGTGAATGTTGAATTTTTGCTGCACACATATCCAGTAAAAAAAATGTGGGACAACATAATAAAAACAGTTTGACTGTAGAATTTCTTTATATTTTTATTCATTTATTTGCCAAGTATATTATTCATTCGATGACATCCACAGATTAATTGTGAGAGCCAATAATATAATTTCCCTCAAAAATGCAGAGCGAAATGCAATAATAAATAGTCAAGATAGCAGAGTAGGCTCTTTCAACAATGAGACCAACGTTGAGGAAGGTGGTCTTGATCGCGCTGTTGGGCCGGGACCAGCCCCGCTGAAAGTGCAGGTCTGTGTGGGGCCAGAGATGGTTAAAGTCCCGAAAGCAGGCAGGGGAGGTCCACTGTCTCATTCAAGAGCTTTGACTGTTTGAAGAGGAATTCCGAAGTTACTTTCGTCTGGACCGAAGCCAGTTCGATCACCTGCAACAGATGGTTGGAGCAAGGATTGCCCGGATGAATACTAACTACCGGGAGTCCATCAGCCCAGTTGAACGCCTGGCGATTTGTCTCCGGTAAGCTAAATTCTAGTTCATTTTTAAAGCCTTTGATACCATAATTGATTGATATTTGATACATTGTTTTTATGTGCAACCTAGCTAGCTAAAGGGCTCTCTAGTTAATAGTCCCTACTTGATATCAGATGTACTTTTACAGAATGTAAAAGTTGGTTAATAAACCAAAGTTGGTTTATAATCCTTTTTTAATTATGCAATGTTACCAAATGAAAAGAAAGTTGAGGTGCATTCTGCACTGATGAAGGTAGGCTAGTCTTCTCCAGGACCCATTGTTGTTCAAGACAGTTACAGTCATTCATTACATTCTTATTGGACTCACATACACTCTTAGTGAAAAAGGTTCCAAAAGTGTCCTTCTGCTTTCCCCATAGGATAACCCTTTTTGGTTCCAGGTATAACCCTTTGTGGAAAAGGTTATACATGGAACCCAATAGTGTTCTACTTGGAACCAAAAGGGTTCTACCTGGAACCAAAAACGGTACGACCTGGAACCAAAAAATGGTTCTCCAAGGGGTTCTCCTATGGGGACAGCCGGAGAACCCTTTTAAGTAGATAGTACCATTATTTCTAAGAGTAGAGTTGGCCTGGGCTACAGTTTATTGATATAGTCATAGACTGAATTGTACTGTTTCAAGGCATTGTTAATGATGGTTGATGAGTATTACAATATAATTAGTAGAGCATAATAAACAGTAATGAGGTAGCTATATGAGTAGATAGAATATGTGGGTGGAATTCAAGTTACACACAATATTGATAATTATTTAGATTTATATTTCAGATTCTTGGCGACAGGGGACTCCTACAGGACCATCGGATTCAGCTTCCGAGTTGGATGGTCTACGGTGGCAGGCATTGTCCCCTCTGTGGAACAAGCCATTTGGGACTGTCTGGTTGGTAAATACATGCCTGGCTGGGGAGACGCACAGGAGGCCTGGAGCGTGGAGCCGGCACAGGACTTACCGGGCTGGGGAGACGCACAGGAGGCCTGGTGCGTGGAGCTGGCACAGGGCGTACCGGGCTGGGGAGACGCACTGGAGGCTGGGTGCGTGGAGCCGGCACAGGACGTACCGGGCTGGGGAGACGCACTGGAGGCTGGGTGCGTGGAGCTGGCACACGACGTACCGGGCTGGGGAGGCCTGGAGGCCTGGAGAGGCCTGGAGCGTGGAGCCGGCACAGGACGTACCGGGCTGTGGAGGCGCACTGGAGGTCTGGAGTGTAGAGCTGGCACAACGTGTCCTGGACAGATGGCACAGGACGTACCGGGCTGTGGAGGCGCACTGGAGACACGGTGCGTAGAACCGGCACACATTGTACCGGAACGATAGCACGCTCCTCAAAGTGAGTGCAGAGAGCTGGCACAGGACGTGCAGGTCTGGAAAGGCGTACTGGAGACCTGGTGCATGGAACCGGTAGTCTTCACCAGACGGATAGCACACTCCTCATGACGAGTACGGAGAGCTGACTCAGGTGGCATTAAACTGAGGACACGCTCCTTAGGGCGAATGTCGTGCCTCATGCACCAACACAACAGCTCTCTCATAACTCTCTCCTCCAATTTCCCCATCAACTCACTGACTGTCTCTGATTCACTCCCTTCACTCCCCTCCAAGTTCACTTTCCTCTCCCAGACTGGCTCTGGTTCACCCCTCGGCTCCGCCGACCACCCCGTGTGGACTGGCTCTGGTTCACCTCTCGGCTCCGCCGACCACCCCGTGTGCCTCCCCCCAATTTTTTTTTTGAGGCTGCTTCTTGGGCCTACGTCGTGGCCGCGAACCCCGGTGTCGTCGCTGTCCCTCCCTCGCTGCTTCCGTCTGCTCCCATGGAAGGCAATCCTTTCCGGCCAGGATTTCCTCCCACGTCCAGGATGTCTGGTCCTCCTGGGCACGCTGCTTGGTCCTGGGGTGGTGGGATCTTCTGTCAAGATCGTCTGTAGAATAAATGGACCAAGGCGCAGCGTGCGTAGGAGTGTTTGCTAGTGACAGAGACATTGTCGTTCCATTCATACGTGAGCGTGAGTTCCACATGTTTAATAAATGAAACTCACCAAAACAATACAGAACAGAACAAACATGAAGCTATGCAGTGCTCACAAGCAACAATACATAAACAAGATACCACACACAACAGGTGGAAAAAAGGCTGCCTAAATATGATCCCCAATCAGAGACAACGATAGACAGCTGCCTCTGATTGGGAACCATACGAGGCCAACCTAGAAATACAAAAACTAGAGTACCCACCCTAGTCACACCCTGACCTAACCAAAATAGAGAATAAAAAGGCTCTCTAAGGTCAGGGCGTGACAGTTCCCCACGTCTTCGTCGGTGACAAGGCCTTCCCTTTGAGACCCAACCTCATGAGGCTCTATGCTGGACGCCAGCTGCCATTGCCAAAGCCTGTAAGGATCTTTAACAAACGATTGTCCAGGGCAAGGTTAGTTGTTGAATGCACCTTTGGGATTCTGGCAGCCCGGTGGAGAATGTATCGGAGTGCTTGGTCTCAGCCCCTCAAATGTCGATGCCTGCGTGAAGGCCACATGTGTTCTCCACAACTACCTGCGGAGGTCATTCCAGGAGCCGCTCCGGATGGAGATGGGCACGCCAAATGGTCACCTACCTGATGTCACCAGGGCAGGTGCCAACAACGCCCCCAGACAGGCACTCCAGGTGAGGGAGAAGCTGACCACCTACTTCTCATTGCCAGCAGGTAAAGTCCCATAGCAGTATGCCGTGGAGTGAAACAGCTCTTTTAAGAGCCCCCTGACACAAAGGTTATTTTAAGAACCATCCACTGTTGTCAATAAAATTGCATTTTTCCCCCAGCTTACTTTATGTATCATTATCTCTCTTCATTTGGAAGTTATATTTAAGTGATATTTGGAAGTAAAGACCACACCTTAAAACCCCTTCCCTCTCCCATTAATGTCAGTATTATACACACCTGGCATGGTACATCAGGTGAGCGGGAGCACTAATTAAGGTTATACGACATACAATTAGTCTGATAACAAAGGGAAAGGGTAACCTAGGGTCCATACAAATAGTACAGTTTACCACCATGTTCACTCACCTGACAAAATACAGGTGGAAAAAAAACGAATTAGGAAGAGAATGTGTTTGCAAAGGTGTAGGGAGAAAATAAGCAGATTAAGTCTAAATGAGATAATAAACAAATGAAACAACTGACTATGAAAACATAATTTAATAAGTATTCAAGTACAGGAAAGAACATGACAGGTATGTGTGTTGTAAAAATGTTAAAACATTTAAACTATTGAAAGAGGTGTGTGTGTGTGTGTGTGCGTGCCAAAGTAGGGTCAACCAGTTATTAAATCCATGTTTATGTGAATGTTTACACAGTGTGTTCAATAAAGACATGAAAACGTATAATTGTTTGTGTGTTATTAGTTTAAGCAGGCTGTATTTGTCTATTGTTGTGACCTAGATGAAGATCA
This sequence comes from Salvelinus alpinus, assembly GCF_045679555.1. Lineage (NCBI taxonomy): Eukaryota > Metazoa > Chordata > Actinopteri > Salmoniformes > Salmonidae > Salvelinus > Salvelinus alpinus. Next base: position 32,096,512 of record NC_092103.1, on the reverse strand, counting down.
GACCAAATTTTATGACCAATTTATGCAGATATCCAGGTATTTCCAAATGGTTCACATACTTTTCTTGTCACTGTACTTAAAGCACTGCAGCACTGTAGGAGAGCACTAGCTCTGAGATGGAAGTACTAAAGCAGGCAGGGCGGGGTGAGGGACTGGGCATGGATGGTACGTGGGACGCCCATCTTCCTGATACTGGCATCTCCCTGGTCACGATGTGGGTCACAGCAGCACAGCAAAGAGTGCCCGCCTGCGCCCCCATGGAGCTGACAAAACTGATGTGTCTCCCAAGCGATGGAGCGGAGGGGGGAGGTTAGGGATGGGGAGGCTAGCTACTTGTCTCTATCTCTGTATAGTTCATATGAGGATAGAGACTGAGTGCATGTAGTTAGAAGGAAAACATGGCTTGTCACCCCAAGGTTTCTAAAGACAAAAACAAATGATCAAAGAAAGTTGTAGTTAGTGGTCATCCTTTTTACAGGGCCAAAGAATTATACAGTACATTAGTTTATGCCAGTTGTGGAAAAAGTACAGAATTGTCATACTTGAGTTAAAGTAAAGATACCTTAATAGAAAATGACTGAAGTAAAAGTCACCCAGTAAAATTCTACTTGAGTTAAATATACTTAAGTATCAAAAGTAAATGTAATTGCTAAAATATACTTAAGTATCAAAAGTAAAAGTATAAATAATATCACATTCCTTATATTTAGCAAACCAGACAGCATCATTTTCTTGTTTTATTATTTTACGGATAGCCAGGGGCTCTGTCACGCCATTGAAGTTGACGTATCCGCGAGCGGAGTGGGTACTTCGCCCCGCACCGGAGCCGCCCCCGACGGTAGATGCCCACCTGGACCCTCCCCTATTGAGTCAGGTTTTGCGGTCGGAGTCCGCACCTTTGGGGGGGGGGGGTACTGTCACGCCCTAACCATAGAGAGCCTTTTATTCTCTATGTTGGTTAGGTCGGGGTGTGACTAGGGTGGGTTATCTAGGTGATTATATATCTATGTTGGCCTGGTATGGTTCCCAATCAGAGGCAGCTGTTTATCGTTGTCTCTGATTGGGGATCATATTTAGGCAGCCATTTCCCCATTGTGCTTTGTGGGATCTTGTCTATGTATAGTTGCCTGCTAGCACTACATTAGCTTCACGTTTTCGCGCTTTATTGTTTTCTGTGAGTTTCACTTCCAAATAAAGACGATGGAACCATACCACGCTGCATCTTGGTCCACTCATTTTAACGAGCATAACAAGCTCACTCCAACACTCAGACATAATTTACAAAGGAAGCATTTGTGTTTAGTGAGTCCGCCAGATCAGAGGCTGTAGGGATGACCAGGAATGTTCTCTTGATAAGTGCGTGAATTGGAAAAGTTGTCAAAAACATAAATGTAAAATGTTTCCCAAAAATGACTTAAGTAGTACTTTAAAGTATTTTTACATACGTACTTTACACCACTGGTTTGGGCCGACCTACCTCATAATATACGGTAAGCTATGCAGACTGTGACCTACACAAAAAAAGGAACGTTCTTAAATGGTTCTTCCTCAGCTCTTAAGGTTCCTTGGAGAACTTTTGCATCACCAGGTGGGGTAAATTAATTAATAGACCAATAAGAAAGAGTTCCAAACCTAATGTCACCAAGCAGGCCAAAACTCCATCCCATCAAAACAGGCTGAAATTTCAGGCAGGTCTTTTCAAACAGCTCTTACACTGAAAGTGCCTCATAGTGTGGAAATATATATAAAAGGAAAATCTATTTTTTGATTGCACTGGGCATTTAAAACACTGCAAATAGTTAAATTAACACTCAGTGGTATAAAATAACCCTTTGTTTGGTGTATATAAACCGGGGTTGAACAAAAACTACACACATCAATATCATATTTCCCAGCATGCTGTATTCCATGTAGATTTTTTTGAATGTTTGTTTCAATATCAATTTATTTTTCATTGATTGATAAATTGATGTTATGCTACTCAAATGAAATAAAGATTTTTAAACTAAACCAATCTGTTACTTGGACTTAATTTACCCGTTACTGAAATGGTTGTTCCAGTTGAGATGCTTTAGGAAGTCTCATATCTTAGTCTTCCCTACCATGACAGTCATTCTGATGGTCTGCCAGGTGAATATTGAATGTTGGATATCCCCGCTCTGGCTGGATTCCAATAGGAATTACACATGACTTTGCAAGGCAGCGGCCTGATGTGGCCTGTAAACCATGAGTTTCAGGCCACTGTATTAGGGTAAAACTAGGCCCTCCAAATAAAGCCTTGTGAAATATGTATTGATTTGTGTTGAATAATTTATTTAGAATGATAACACATTCACTTAGGATCTCACTTGATAAAGGCCACACGACTGAAAACATATGAATGGAACGACAATGTCTCTGTCACTAGCAAACACAGTCATGGGTGGTACTGGTAACTCTAAAATCCACTCGAAAAGCACCCTGGGAAATATGCTGATAATATGTTGAGTGTGTGTGGTTCTTCAAAGAAGAAAGAACCATCCCATTTAAGGTTCTTCAGAGAACCTTAAATGGTTCCCCTATGGCCTCACTCTGAAGAACCTTATTTGGTTCCAACTTTAAGCTTTATTTTTAAGAGTGTACAGGCAGACAAACACTGTCAGACCTATTTTATCAGGGCATTAGTCACAGGCACCACGCTATGCATGCCCTTCAGTGTGTGTGTGCGTGGGATGCACGTGTGTGTTGAAGGCATCCCGTCGTTGACTGTCTTCCCTCCTGCTGAACTCAGTGTTGTGTCTGCAGCTCTATGCTGGAGACATGTTTCCATTAGGCAGAGCTATGTTAGGGTGGACTGACTGGGCTGGCAGGGTTATGGGCAGAGATGGACTGACTGGGCTGGCGGGGGTATGGGCAGAGATGGACTGACTGGGCTGGCGGGGTTATGGGCAGAGATGGACTGACTGGGCTGGCGGGGTTATGGACAGAGATGGACTGACTGGGCTGGCGGGGTTATGGACAGAGATGGACTGACTGGGCTGGCGGGGTTATGGGCAGAGATGGACTGACTGGGCTGGCGGGGGAATGGGCAGAGATGGACTGACTGGGCTGGCGGGGTTATGGACAGAGATGGACTGACTGGGCTGGCGGGGGTATGGGCAGAGATGGACTGACTGGGCTGGCGGGGGTATGGGCAGAGATGGACTGACTGGGCTGGCGGGGGTATGGGCAGAGATGGACTGACTGGGCTGGCGGGGGTATGGGCAGAGATGGACTGACTGGGCTGGCGGGGGTATGGGCAGAGATGGACTGACTGGGCTGGCGGGGGTATGGGCAGAGATGGGCTGACTGGCTGGGAGGTTGTTCTAGTTCTCTAACCTCAGCTGACACTGACTCTGGGAAAAGACAGAGCACAGCTATACCCTCAGAGCTACGATATCTATGACTCTTTCATGTTCTCTACTTATGTAAGCCATGTCATTTGAATGTCTCAAAACACAACCATTTCCTTTCCCGTCAATGATTACCTTCATTGAACTTTATATATTTTGACAGGTGAGGTAGCCTATAGCATCTTTCCACCAACTATGGCGACCAGTAACAGCCACTGTTTTCAGTTAAAAAAATGTTCCCCGTTTCCATTACAGATCAGGATGGAGATGTCATTAGTTAATTGTTTAGAGGACAGTACAGGTCATAACAGTGATGCTGAGGAAAGGAAACTTGGCAGGCTCAGGGTGGCATGGCGGTCTCTCTCTCTTTCCCTGAAAAGTCAATAGCCTCTATAGACACAGCACTGGAGCTCTTATGCTGCTTAAAGGGATTTTGGCAATGATGCCCTTTATCTACTTCCTCATAGTCAGATGACAGGAAGTCTATGTGTATCTGCTAGCACATTGCTCTAGTCTAGTTAGCATTGGCTTGCGAAACTACCTCTCACTTCCTTCATACTGGACACAGACACATAAAAATGAGAGAGAGAGAGAGAGAGAGAGAGAGAGAGAGAGAGAGAGAGAGAGAGAGAGAGAGAGAGAGAGAGAGAGAGAGAGAGAGAGAGAGAGAGAGAGAGAGAGAGAGAGAGAGAGAGAGAGAGAGAGAGAGAGAGAGAGAGCGAGAGCGCGAGAGAGAGCGAGAGCGAGAGCGCGAGAGAGAGAGAGAGAGAGAGAGAGAGAGAGAGAGAGAGAGAGAGAGAGAGAGAGAGAGAGAGAGAGAAGCCTTTAGTGTAATGGCAATTTGGGCATCACCCCAGGAGGCGTCAGACCTGATTTAGGGAGGTAGAGCTGAGCCCCGAACACGAAGCCCTGACTGCTTCATTCCATCCCATAATAATCAGTGTTTGTGTGCATCTCTCATTACGACCAATGAGGTAAAGAGACGCTGTGAAATCACGATCAAAGGCAAAATGATGTCCTCTTTTAATAATAAGCTGAATGAGAAAATTGGTTTTTAAATGATAGAGAGTTTAGGACCAGGGAGCTTTTCTACAACCTGAGTGATAACATCCTCTAGTGGTGTTAAGGGTCCATTTATTTTGCACCGTAAATACAGCATATTTTCACACAACAAACATACAGCTATACACATATAAATACTGTAACTTATATTTGTTTTTTAATAATCTAAAGTGGAGCAAAGAGCCTCAAAAGTAAGTGTATCTCCATCTACTTCATACTCTGCAGACTCGAAAACACAGACACACACGTCACTATTCATTTAATTGACTAAGCAAAACAAAGTTTAGTCATTGTTACCTTTCCCACTTTCTACAGGTTCCATCTCTTTAGAACACAGTGACCCCGCTGAGAACATCCTGTTGAATGACAGGACGTTAAATAAACTGTACATTCCTCTCCCATGCAACATAACACCACCCACGCTCTCTGATGTGTGTATGTGCGTGCGTGTTCACAGATCAACATGACATGGCCAGCCACAAACCGGCAATTTCCTTATCAGCACTCCAACTCAGGATGACATCACTGACTTCTGACAGAGCTAGTCTAGAAATCCTGTATATTACAAGATGTACTTGCTCCTTCCTACCCCATCCAGGAACCACAACATCAACATGTCATTACCTGAGACTTAAATAGAGGAACGATGAGCAATAGCTTTTTGTCCCCTTCCAAACTTGCAGTATGTCTTGTTTTGTTTTCATACAATTGAAGAAGAGTGTTCAAACCACTTCGGCTTGATAACTCAGCTAGCAGGACGATTGCTGTTTCTGTCACAACTTAACAAAGGGATTTGTATAGTCTTTAAATTAAGTTAATAGCAAAACAACAGTATGGCACTATTACCAGATGTATCACAGGGCTTTGGTCAGTCTGTTTGTAGATGATTTACACACTGTGTCCAGAGAGTGGTGCTGTGGGGCTGTTGTAAGAGCAGGAGGAGAAGCCTTGAGAAGAGGAGACTGAAGAAAACATCCGCTATCTGCCACTACTGGGCATTAGGCTAGCTATGTATTTGGTATTTTATTAGGATCCCCATTAGCTGTTGCAAAAGCAGCAGCTACTCGTCCTGGGGTCCACATGAAACATTACTTAAAATTTTTTTTTTTTACAAAAGGCACACATAGCCTTCATATCAATACAGACACGCAAATTATCTAGGTCAAATAGGGGAGAGGTGTTGTGCCTTGAGGTGTTACTTTATCTGTTTTTGGAACCAGGTTTGCTGTTCACTTGAGCAATATGAGATGGAACGGAGTTCCATGCAATAATGGCTTTATATAATACTGTACGCTTTCTTGAATTTGTTCTGTTGGGGTAAGTGTGTGTGTCAGAGCTGTGTGTAAGTTGACTATGCAAACAATTTGGGAATTTCAACACATTAATGTTTCTTATAAAAAGAAGAAGTGATGCAGTCAGTCTCTCAACTCTTAACCAAGAGAGACTGGAATGCAATAGTATTTATATCAGCCCTCTGATTACAATAAAGAGCAAAACGTGCCGCTCTGTTCTGGGCCAGCTGCAGCTTAACTAGGTCTGTCCTTGCAGCACTCAACCGGACTACAATCAAGATAAGACAAAACTAGAGCCTGCAGGACTTTTTGGAGTGTGGTGTCAAAAAAGCAGAGCATCTCTTTATTAAAATATAGATGGTGGAGAATATCTGCAGACGTTGCTCGTTGCAAGGACCTTTAGAGAAATGTGGTTTGTGTTGTGCATTACTGCAGAAGACCCCACATTGGCTCTCATGACCTCATGCAGTGTGATTGAGTGTCTCTCAAACCTCACCCTAGCTTAAACAGATCTTTGGAGGACACCCAAGAACATATAAGGAGAGATTTCGTTTCTCATAACTCTCTCGAAAAAAGATCCAACCGCCATTTGATAAAACAACAACATCTGATTATGTAATATGATTTATGCTTTTAGCCGGGCACCATTAGTGTTTCATTGGCTTATTAATGTAGCGGAATAACTACAGTATTTAGCTAAAAGCCAGAAGAAGTAGAAAACATAGTTGGAATTTTTCTGGTATTTCAAATATTTCATATATCAAAAACTAATGCTCCATTTGCTACTAATGGAGACCTGCCCATAAAAGACAAATCACTATCAAATCATGTATTTCGCTCTCTCCTTCTCCCTCTCTCCCCACCCCAACCTTGCTGTCTGGTTCAGTGCTTTGAAAATGTTTGCAATCCAAACTACTATTTCAAGACATGTTAGTCAGTGCTGTACAGTCATGTTCTATACAAAGAGAACTTTGACATCGTGGTTGTGTACATACTGTAGCTCTCTGTTCTAGTTTATGTCAATGCAGGCCTCAATCATATCTTATCTGCCTCTTAACTCTTGCTTATCTACTACTGACTGACCGACTGATGTTCTTCCTAAGCATTTTCTCAACGGACCATGTCCACTCACATTGAGACACACAGACACTAACACACAGACCTACACATATGTGCGTGCACGAATACAAACGCACGCATGTGTTACCTCCCATGCACGAGCCCACACACTCACTATACGTTGTTCCCAATCAACCTTTCAGCGTATACAACGAGTCTGGTTTCAGACTGTGTGTTCAATCTAAATTCAACAATCCCCCTGTTTGAAGTGTTGTTTATGTAGTGATATCATGGTTAGTGCCTATGTCTCATTCAGATCTGTCATGGCAGGGCTAGGTGATATGGAGCGTGAAGTATTCTCCACGAGCAGACTGAAGGGAAGTCTGTCTAACTTCTCCTTTTCTGGGGACTTTCTCTCCTTACACATGGTTCAGACTTATGCACACATACACACACAACACCTGGAAACTGTCCCGCCTAGGCGCCAACAAAACAAACAAGACTAATGATTTTTTTCAATAGTTTAACCTTAAAAGGTAGCTTGCAAAAGAGCATGTTTTATGTTGAGATACTACACGACTCAAAAAGTCTGAAAAATCTATGGAATTCAACAAAGAGCTGGGTGCAAGTTGAAACTCATTGTATGACTTGTGAGGTATATGCTATATGTGCACTGTATAGTATTGTTTGAGAGAAGTCAATCACAATATTATGTCTTCAGTATTGATGAGACATTTCCCTTTCAGGTTTGCATGTAAACACTGTTTCTCTGTCTCTCTCTGTCTCTCTCTGTCTCTCTCTCTGTCTCTCTCTCTCTCTCTCTCTCTCTCTCTCTCTCTCTCTCTCTCTCTCTCTCTCTCTCTCTCTCTCTCTCTCTCTCTCTCTCTCTCTCTCTCTCTCTCTCTCTCTCTCTCTCTCTCGGTCTCTTTCTTTCTTTCTTTCTTTCTTTCTCTCTCTCTCTCTCGCTCTCTCTCAAACAGCATGTTTAACTACCAGAGCCCTTCCCTGAATGGTATTTCACAAGGAGCTTCTGTATGTTCATTTTCCGCAGTATTGAGGGGCTAGTAGTGTCCATGTCTGGCCAATGTTACCCGTCTCTGCCAACAAAGATGCCATGCTGTCGCTGATTTCAAAGCACACAGTCTGCTTATGAAAGCCAAGAAGGTCAGCTTTAAAAGTCCATGGGACCACTCCATGGGAATGTTTTTGAAGTGACCAGACAGAAGAATATGAAGAACCACAGCATCGTAGCATGGGAGCTGGCTCAGTCATGCTCGAGCATAGAGATGGCTGAGGGAGTTTTCAGGGACAGAAAGTTTATCTGCTTTCATCCGCAGACAGACCCAGCTAATCTAGTTCCCCAATCCACACACACGCGTGCATGCACATACACACACAAACACACGTACGCACACACACACACAAACACACTCTTCAATATTAGGAATGTGTTCCTAATGTTTTGTACACTCAGTGTATAACAGCAAATATGGTTCTTATAACTATGATCACATTGGCTAAAAATGTAGTTAGTAGTCTGTGTACTGTATGTTTATAATCAAATGTGCCAATACCCTATCACCAAATTGTATTAGTTCATATGTCCATCTTGGCATTGTTGTGCATCCATAGGGCACTGTTGTGCTAAGTAATGTTTGCAGGAACAGTGACAACACAGAAAAGCATACAGCGTTAGAAGTTGGAACAAACAGGTTTCAGTATTCCGGAGCCTCTTAGATTCTGATTCTGAGGAGATTTCAGGGAAAGTGTTTGGCTGGCCAATACCTCATAAAAGAGCTGTTTCTCACCATCTATTACCAAACACTCGTATTTCACTGTTGTTTACAGAGATGGATGGGCAGATTGAATACAGGTTTGTCACTAATGGTCAAGTATGCTGGTCTTTGGGTACTGAAGGGAGATTTTCTGTCTGCTTTTGGCGAGGTTTGAAAGCCCACAGTTGATAGAGAGCCAAATCAATTAGAGAAAATTGGTATAATGTGGTAATAATTGGTTAATTGTGCCTGAGAAGTGGCAGCTACAAACTACGTTAGACAGCTGTCCAGTGACAGGGAGTGTTGGGGCATTGCAAATGGCACTGGGACACCAACAGCTGTAGAGGACTGGAGACATCTGTACATCAAAGGAGAAATGCACACATGCGCACAAACGCAAACACACACACCGCACACACACACAAACACAGGGGCATACAGGGGCACTCACATCCTCTCAATATCACTGGGACAAAGCACAACAAAGTCTTCCTTGGGCTACGGAGGAATTTGTTAGCTACTGGGGAATACTGTAAAGAAATTCATAGAGCCAAGAAACAAATAACAGGCATTTTTCATAGCTGAATCTTGTATTCCTAGAATCTTGTATTCCTAGAGGCATTATACCCTTCATTTGTCTTGGGAACTCTATCCCTGCCACTGTGTGTCATGTAAACGCCTGGACCGCGTGCTCAGTAGGGGAGACCAGGGAGTCAGCCCTGCATCCATGAGTAATGGGGGGGGGGGGGGGGGGGGGTCATACACAGTGCTCTGTGGTTCCGTTATCCATTCCCACGGAAACAAGGAACTTGAGCCCTGAAAAACAAAAGAAGCGGTTCCCTTTTTTGTGGGCCGTTAATGTTCTTAATCTTCACATGACTATGGCAATACAGAGCTACCGTTTTGTTGATCGCTGCTACTGGCTCATGCTGGTCAGGTGATCGGTCCTTAATCCACTTGTATCACATGTGAACCCATATGGTATATAAATAGATCATGTGAACCCATATGGTATATAAATAGATCATGTGAACCCATATGGTATATAAATAGATCATGTGAACCCATATGGTATATAAATAGATCATGTGAACCCATATGGTATATAGATAGATCATGTGAACCCATATGGTATATAAATAGATCATGTGAACCCATATGATATATAGATAGATCATGTGAACCCATATGGTATATACATTTGAAGTCGGAAGTTTACATGCACCTAAGCCAAATACAGTTAAACGCAGTGTTTCACAATTCCTGTCTTAGGTCAGTTAGGATCACCACTTTATTTAATGAATGTGAAATGTCAGAATAATAGTAGAGAGAATGATTTAGTTCAGCTTTTATTTCTTTCATCACATTCCCAGTGAGTCAGAAGTTTGCATACACTCAATTAGTATTTGGTAGCATTGCCTTTAAATTGGTAGCATTGCCTTTAACATGGGTCAAACGTTTCGGGTAGCTTTCCACAAGCTTCCCACAATAAGTTGGGTGAATTTTGGCCCATTCCTCCTGACAGAGCAGGTGTAACTGAGTCAGGTTTGTAGGCCTCCTTGCTCGCACACGCTTTTTCAGTTCCTCCCACAAATTTTCTATAGGATTGAGGTCAGGGCTTTGTGATGGCCACTCCAATACCTTGACTTTGTTGTACTTAAGCCATTTTGCCACAAAAAAAGAAAGATGCCCAGGGTCCCTGCTCATCTGCGTGAACATGCCTTAGGCATGCTGCAAGGAGGCATGAGGACTGCAGATGTGGCCAGGGCAATAAATTACAATGTCCGTACTGTGAGACGCCTAAGACAGCGCTACAGGGAGACAGGACGGACAGCTGATCGTCCTCGCATTGGCAGACCACGCTTATCATACCAGCGGGACAGGTACTGGATGGCAACAACACATGCCCGAGTTACACCAGGAACGCACAATCCCTCAATCAGTGCTGAGACTGTCCGCAATAGGCTGAGAGAGGCTGGACTGAGGGCTTGTAGGCCTGTTGTAAGGCAGGTCCTCACCATACATCACCGGCAACAACGTCACCTATGTGGACAAACCCACCATCGCTGGACCAGACAGGACTGGCAAAAAGTACTCTTCACCGACGAGTCGTGGTTTTGTCTCACCAGGGGTGATGGTCAGATTTGCGTTTATCATCGAAGGAATGAGCATTACACCAAGGCCTGTACTCTGGAGCGGGATCGATTTGGAGGTGGAAGGTCCGTCATGGTCTGGGGCAGTGTGTCACAGCATCATCGGACTGAGCTTGTTGCCATTGCAGGCAATCTCAACGCTGTGCGTTACAGGGAAGACATCCTCCTCCTTCATGTGGTGCCCTTCCTGCAGGCTCATCCTGACATGACCCTCCAGCATGACAATGCCACCAGCCATACTGCTCGTTCTGTGCGTGATTTCCTGCAAGACAGGAATGTCAGTGTTCTGCCATGGCCAGCGAAGAGCCCGGATCTCAATCCCATTGAGCACGTCTGGGACCTGTTGGATCGGAGGGTGAGGGCTAGGGCCATTCCCCCCAGAAATGTCCGGGAACTTGCAGGTGCCTTGGTGGAAGAGTGGGGTAACATCTCACAGCAAGAACTGGCAAATCTGGTGTAGTCCATGAGGAGGAGATGCACTGCAGTACTTAATGCAGCTGGTGGCCACACTAGATACTGACTATTTCTTTTGATTTAGACCCCCCCTTTGTTCAGGGACACATTGTTCCATTTCTGTTAGTCACATGTCTGTGGAACTTGTTCAGTTTGTGTCTCAGTTGTTGAATCTTGTTATGTTCATACAAATATCTACACATGTTAAGTTTGCTGAAAATAAATGCAGTTGACAGCGAGAGGACGTTTCTTTTTTTTCTGAGTTTAATTACACTTTTTTGACAACACTTACTGACACTGGCCATATTCAACGGATGTTGAGCATTCATAAATTTGTCAGTTATTCGGCGCTCTGGCACACGCAGACGAGAGTGCTCTGAAATCAGAGTAGATAGCCAGAGCGAATTTAGCAGTGACCAGTTGTCACAGTGACATCATTAACATTCTATTGAAATGGTTACTTGCATAGTGGAGTCTTTTGTTTAGACATGTAGCTAGCTAGGTAGCTAACAGTACGGTTTAAGTTGAAATGAAAATGACTTTCTGACAAAATTAGAAATGTGATTATCTGAAAATGTAGCTAGCTAGACTATCTTACCCTTATACATGGATGGACGCTTCTCCCTCTCTGTCATGGATGCCATGTTTGCCCCTAGTTTAAAGATGTAATCCGGAGACAGGTGTTTTATACAGCGGCCTTCTGTGTGTTGTCTTTTCGACTCCCTCTGCATATTTGCAATCAAACGTCAGAATTGTCTCCATCTCCTTAGCTATCATATTCCAATTCCACCGGGCATTCCACTGATTTCAAAACTTGGTCCTCCAGAAAGTGGAGAACAACACTTTTGCAGTTCTACTATGTGATATTTTTTTTTTTAAAACAGCGTTATAAAGGATTACCTACACATACTAACCAGCTCATGTTATAGACAGAAGCGTGCTACATGGCAGACCAATCCGAACTCATCTCTCAGCATGTCCAACCCATCCATTATCTCAACCAATCATGGCTAGCAGGAAGGTTCCTTACTTTTTCCGTGGCTAAACCAACTAGGTTCGTAATTGAACCATTTTATTTGTATTTACAGATGGCATACAAGTTTGTTATTAAGGCACATGAAAGTTCCCCAAAAACGCATTTAGATTTAAAAAACAAAACGTTCAACGTTTAAATAGCTCTCCTGTTTACGTTCAAATAGCTCTCCTGTTTACGTTTAAATAGCTCTCCTGTTTACGTTCAAATAGCTCTCCTGTGAAGTAGTGACGTACAACATACACCTGGTTTCCTGAAATGAGTCACAAATATGGGATCATGTGAAATGTAAGCTGTTAAAACAGCTAAACAGCTAGAATGTGATTTTGACGTGCAAATTAGATATACATTTTCACATATGAAACTGCTAATTAGAATTTTACATGTCATTGTTTTTGACATTTGAACTTGAAATTCCACGTGTAAGTGAGATTTTCCTAGACCTGTCAAAGGCTTTTGATACTGATCACTCACCTCTAATTCAGAGGCTTTCCTCAATTGGCTTAGACCAGGCTGCATGTAACTAGTTAAAAAATTAATTGACAGATAGAACTCCACGTATTTCTACTGATGGTGTTAAATCAGGTTTCCTGGATATTTTCAAAGGTGTGCCGCAGGGGTCGATTCTGGGTCCTGTACCTTTTACTGTTTAAATTAACAATATCAATGTGTCTGTAAAAATATTTAATCTGCACTTGTTTGCCAATGATACTGTTGTGAATGCTATTGCCCCCATGGTTGACCAGGCTCTAGAGCATAGGGCAAATGGTATGGTTATTGGTGTGGAATTTTTAGGATCCTCTCGGAAGTTCTGGAGACTTCAATTGACCCAGACCCGCTTCTGATAATCCTGGAAGTGTCTGATTCCCTAAACGGATTAACCAACCCTCAAAAACAACTCATCTCTTACAGTCTCATTTCGGCAAAAAAACTAATCTTGTTGTTTTGGAAAAGGAGGGAAGCGCCCACTACCAAATTATGGCTCAGCGAATTGGCAAACACTGTACACTTAGAAAGAATTAGATATATACTGAACAATAAATTATCAACATTTGATCAAATCTGGCAGCCTTTCCTCTCTTACTTGGACCATTCGGCGCTGTGAATTTGTACTTTTTAACGCACTCTCAATTGTAATATTTTAATCTACCTTTGGGCAGCATGTGCTGGCACCGCCACCCGAGCAGTCGGGAGGGGAATAAGGGGAAGGGATAAAGGGGGGGGGGAAGAAGTGGGGGAGGGATAAAATGGGGGACATTACCCTCTTTCTTTCTACCTGTCCTTGTTCTGTATGTCTTGTTTTGTAATATTTGTTTTGTCCCCAGAACTCTGGGTCTTTTTGTTTCTGTCTGCTCTTTTATGTTTAGATAAGAATTGTATACCTGTCTTTTATACCTATACACCATTCTTTTGTGTGTTCCCCAAAAAATATTTGGAAAAAAAATGAAAAAAATAAAATAAAATTAGAGGTTGGGATAGAGGCAGAGGTTGCAATGGGCTGACCAGTAGCGTTGCTAGGAAGCCAAGCCAAGACAGTAAAAAAGTAATATTACAACCTATGTTGTGATATTTGCATTTTTTGCTCTATAACCCATTTGTTCATATGCCACTGTGATATTCAATCAGGCTGTGACAACAAAAAGACAAGTCACACAGTGGCGGAATAAATTCAACTACACATATGTTTTTCATCACAAAACCGGAGAGCAACATCTGTCTGAAGTCCACCAAGCAAATATTGCATGTAACAAACAGTTATATGACCTGCAGCATGGTCAAGCAAGTCAATGTTTTCCACAGGTTACTAAACAACTACATATTGAATATTTGAATTTATGGTTAGATCAGAATCACTGTCATAATCATTGGCCTGTACAGAGAATGAAGTCAAAACCACAAGTCCAAATCCCCATCTCCATCCATGGCTTAGGAAATGGCCGATTTAGCAACCTGGCTACTGCAGGACATCAACAAAAGTAGACCAGAAACAGACAAGTTTTTCTGACCATGATGACATATGCTCAGGATGTGATTAGATTGGGGAAGCTAAATCCAAAATGGCCCAGCTCAGCTCAATGCAAATTGACTAATTGTTTTATAATTTCTTTATCAAGGGAGACCAAATGCTTGCTGGCATCAATCAATCAAATTCTACGACGGGGGGGGGGGTCATACACAGTGCTCTGTGGTTCCGTTATCCATTCCCACGGAAACAAGGAACTTGAGCCCTGAAAAACAAAAGAAGCGGTTCCCTTTTTTGTGGGCCGTTAATGTTCTTAATCTTCACATGACTATGGCAATACAGAGCTACCGTTTTGTTGATCGCTGCTACTGGCTCATGCTGGTCAGGTGATCGGTCCTTAATCCACTTGTATCACATGTGAACCCATATGGTATATAAATAGATCATGTGAACCCATATGGTATATAAATAGATCATGTGAACCCATATGGTATATAAATAGATCATGTGAACCCATATGGTATATAAATAGATCATGTGAACCCATATGGTATATAGATAGATCATGTGAACCCATATGGTATATAAATAGATCATGTGAACCCATATGATATATAGATAGATCATGTGAACCCATATGGTATATACATTTGAAGTCGGAAGTTTACATGCACCTAAGCCAAATACAGTTAAACGCAGTGTTTCACAATTCCTGTCTTAGGTCAGTTAGGATCACCACTTTATTTAATGAATGTGAAATGTCAGAATAATAGTAGAGAGAATGATTTAGTTCAGCTTTTATTTCTTTCATCACATTCCCAGTGAGTCAGAAGTTTGCATACACTCAATTAGTATTTGGTAGCATTGCCTTTAAATTGGTAGCATTGCCTTTAACATGGGTCAAACGTTTCGGGTAGCTTTCCACAAGCTTCCCACAATAAGTTGGGTGAATTTTGGCCCATTCCTCCTGACAGAGCAGGTGTAACTGAGTCAGGTTTGTAGGCCTCCTTGCTCGCACACGCTTTTTCAGTTCCTCCCACAAATTTTCTATAGGATTGAGGTCAGGGCTTTGTGATGGCCACTCCAATACCTTGACTTTGTTGTACTTAAGCCATTTTGCCACAAAAAAAGAAAGATGCCCAGGGTCCCTGCTCATCTGCGTGAACATGCCTTAGGCATGCTGCAAGGAGGCATGAGGACTGCAGATGTGGCCAGGGCAATAAATTACAATGTCCGTACTGTGAGACGCCTAAGACAGCGCTACAGGGAGACAGGACGGACAGCTGATCGTCCTCGCATTGGCAGACCACGCTTATCATACCAGCGGGACAGGTACTGGATGGCAACAACACATGCCCGAGTTACACCAGGAACGCACAATCCCTCAATCAGTGCTGAGACTGTCCGCAATAGGCTGAGAGAGGCTGGACTGAGGGCTTGTAGGCCTGTTGTAAGGCAGGTCCTCACCATACATCACCGGCAACAACGTCACCTATGTGGACAAACCCACCATCGCTGGACCAGACAGGACTGGCAAAAAGTACTCTTCACCGACGAGTCGTGGTTTTGTCTCACCAGGGGTGATGGTCAGATTTGCGTTTATCATCGAAGGAATGAGCATTACACCAAGGCCTGTACTCTGGAGCGGGATCGATTTGGAGGTGGAAGGTCCGTCATGGTCTGGGGCAGTGTGTCACAGCATCATCGGACTGAGCTTGTTGCCATTGCAGGCAATCTCAACGCTGTGCGTTACAGGGAAGACATCCTCCTCCTTCATGTGGTGCCCTTCCTGCAGGCTCATCCTGACATGACCCTCCAGCATGACAATGCCACCAGCCATACTGCTCGTTCTGTGCGTGATTTCCTGCAAGACAGGAATGTCAGTGTTCTGCCATGGCCAGCGAAGAGCCCGGATCTCAATCCCATTGAGCACGTCTGGGACCTGTTGGATCGGAGGGTGAGGGCTAGGGCCATTCCCCCCAGAAATGTCCGGGAACTTGCAGGTGCCTTGGTGGAAGAGTGGGGTAACATCTCACAGCAAGAACTGGAAAATCTGGTGTAGTCCATGAGGAGGAGATGCACTGCAGTACTTAATGCAGCTGGTGGCCACACTAGATACTGACTATTTCTTTTGATTTAGACCCCCCCTTTGTTCAGGGACACATTGTTCCATTTCTGTTAGTCACATGTCTGTGGAACTTGTTCAGTTTGTGTCTCAGTTGTTGAATCTTGTTATGTTCATACAAATATCTACACATGTTAAGTTTGCTGAAAATAAATGCAGTTGACAGCGAGAGGACGTTTCTTTTTTTTCTGAGTTTAATTACACTTTTTTGACAACACTTACTGACACTGGCCATATTCAACGGATGTTGAGCATTCATAAATTTGTCAGTTATTCGGCGCTCTGGCACACGCAGACGAGAGTGCTCTGAAATCAGAGTAGATAGCCAGAGCGAATTTAGCAGTGACCAGTTGTCACAGTGACATCATTAACATTCTATTGAAATGGTTACTTGCATAGTGGAGTCTTTTGTTTAGACATGTAGCTAGCTAGGTAGCTAACAGTACGGTTTAAGTTGAAATGAAAATGACTTTCTGACAAAATTAGAAATGTGATTATCTGAAAATGTAGCTAGCTAGACTATCTTACCCTTATACATGGATGGACGCTTCTCCCTCTCTGTCATGGATGCCATGTTTGCCCCTAGTTTAAAGATGTAATCCGGAGACAGGTGTTTTATACAGCGGCCTTCTGTGTGTTGTCTTTTCGACTCCCTCTGCATATTTGCAATCAAACGTCAGAATTGTCTCCATCTCCTTAGCTATCATATTCCAATTCCACCGGGCATTCCACTGATTTCAAAACTTGGTCCTCCAGAAAGTGGAGAACAACACTTTTGCAGTTCTACTATGTGATATTTTTTTTTTTAAAACAGCGTTATAAAGGATTACCTACACATACTAACCAGCTCATGTTATAGACAGAAGCGTGCTACATGGCAGACCAATCCGAACTCATCTCTCAGCATGTCCAACCCATCCATTATCTCAACCAATCATGGCTAGCAGGAAGGTTCCTTACTTTTTCCGTGGCTAAACCAACTAGGTTCGTAATTGAACCATTTTATTTGTATTTACAGATGGCATACAAGTTTGTTATTAAGGCACATGAAAGTTCCCCAAAAACGCATTTAGATTTAAAAAACAAAACGTTCAACGTTTAAATAGCTCTCCTGTTTACGTTCAAATAGCTCTCCTGTTTACGTTTAAATAGCTCTCCTGTTTACGTTCAAATAGCTCTCCTGTGAAGTAGTGACGTACAACATACACCTGGTTTCCTGAAATGAGTCACAAATATGGGATCATGTGAAATGTAAGCTGTTAAAACAGCTAAACAGCTAGAATGTGATTTTGACGTGCAAATTAGATATACATTTTCACATATGAAACTGCTAATTAGAATTTTACATGTCATTGTTTTTGACATTTGAACTTGAAATTCCACGTGTAAGTGAGATTTTCCTAGACCTGTCAAAGGCTTTTGATACTGATCACTCACCTCTAATTCAGAGGCTTTCCTCAATTGGCTTAGACCAGGCTGCATGTAACTAGTTAAAAAATTAATTGACAGATAGAACTCCACGTATTTCTACTGATGGTGTTAAATCAGGTTTCCTGGATATTTTCAAAGGTGTGCCGCAGGGGTCGATTCTGGGTCCTGTACCTTTTACTGTTTAAATTAACAATATCAATGTGTCTGTAAAAATATTTAATCTGCACTTGTTTGCCAATGATACTGTTGTGAATGCTATTGCCCCCATGGTTGACCAGGCTCTAGAGCATAGGGCAAATGGTATGGTTATTGGTGTGGAATTTTTAGGATCCTCTCGGAAGTTCTGGAGACTTCAATTGACCCAGACCCGCTTCTGATAATCCTGGAAGTGTCTGATTCCCTAAACGGATTAACCAACCCTCAAAAACAACTCATCTCTTACAGTCTCATTTCGGCAAAAAAACTAATCTTGTTGTTTTGGAAAAGGAGGGAAGCGCCCACTACCAAATTATGGCTCAGCGAATTGGCAAACACTGTACACTTAGAAAGAATTAGATATATACTGAACAATAAATTATCAACATTTGATCAAATCTGGCAGCCTTTCCTCTCTTACTTGGACCATTCGGCGCTGTGAATTTGTACTTTTTAACGCACTCTCAATTGTAATATTTTAATCTACCTTTGGGCAGCATGTGCTGGCACCGCCACCCGAGCAGTCGGGAGGGGAATAAGGGGAAGGGATAAAGGGGGGGGGGAAGAAGTGGGGGAGGGATAAAATGGGGGACATTACCCTCTTTCTTTCTACCTGTCCTTGTTCTGTATGTCTTGTTTTGTAATATTTGTTTTGTCCCCAGAACTCTGGGTCTTTTTGTTTCTGTCTGCTCTTTTATGTTTAGATAAGAATTGTATACCTGTCTTTTATACCTATACACCATTCTTTTGTGTGTTCCCCAAAAAATATTTGGAAAAAAAATGAAAAAAATAAAATAAAATTAGAGGTTGGGATAGAGGCAGAGGTTGCAATGGGCTGACCAGTAGCGTTGCTAGGAAGCCAAGCCAAGACAGTAAAAAAGTAATATTACAACCTATGTTGTGATATTTGCATTTTTTGCTCTATAACCCATTTGTTCATATGCCACTGTGATATTCAATCAGGCTGTGACAACAAAAAGACAAGTCACACAGTGGCGGAATAAATTCAACTACACATATGTTTTTCATCACAAAACCGGAGAGCAACATCTGTCTGAAGTCCACCAAGCAAATATTGCATGTAACAAACAGTTATATGACCTGCAGCATGGTCAAGCAAGTCAATGTTTTCCACAGGTTACTAAACAACTACATATTGAATATTTGAATTTATGGTTAGATCAGAATCACTGTCATAATCATTGGCCTGTACAGAGAATGAAGTCAAAACCACAAGTCCAAATCCCCATCTCCATCCATGGCTTAGGAAATGGCCGATTTAGCAACCTGGCTACTGCAGGACATCAACAAAAGTAGACCAGAAACAGACAAGTTTTTCTGACCATGATGACATATGCTCAGGATGTGATTAGATTGGGGAAGCTAAATCCAAAATGGCCCAGCTCAGCTCAATGCAAATTGACTAATTGTTTTATAATTTCTTTATCAAGGGAGACCAAATGCTTGCTGGCATCAATCAATCAAATTCTACGACGGAAACATGTCATACTCTTTTGTTCTAGACAGCATCAGATACATGGGCTACACATACTGAGACAGAAGGGCGCTGTTTCCCTCGCTCAGATGATTTCTCCGGTGAGATTCAGACACTTGCGAAAGGACGGGAAATTATGAAAACACAGAGAGAAGAAAGATCAGTTATTTCATTATTATTATCATTTTTTTGTCAAATATTTGGGGAAGCCTGGCTTCCCTTGGCATCCATGAAGTAATGCCACTTGTGCTGACCAACACAGATTTCTGTCAGATTTCATCAATTCGAATGAGTTCAGAAAACTCCCACACATTTTGATTGGATGATAAGTGAGCCTAGTAAACTTAACCTTAACATTTAATTGGTTGAAGTGAAGAACTTACGGTATTTTAGCAAGACGGTTCCCACATGTTTCGGCCTTTGAATAATTTCTGTGTAACTAAAAGAATGTGGTCAGATAACGATCAAATCACTACCCTGGGTAAACCGGTATCTAAGAGTCAAAGCCCAGAGATAACTATGAAATGCTTCCACTTGCTCCAACAGGACATGAAATGGAACTTTAGTGAGATGCAATTCTTACTCTCTCTCTCTCTTTCTCTCTTTCTCTCTCTCTCTCTCTCTCTCTCTCTCTCTCTCTCTCTCTCTCTCTCTCTCTCTCTCTCTCTCTCTCTCTCTCTCTCTCTCTCTCTCTCTCTCTCTCTATCTCTTTCTCTCTCTCTCTCTCTCTCTCACACACACACACACACACACACACACACACACACACACACACACACACACACACACACACACACACACACACACACACACACACACACACACACACACACACACACACACACACACACACACACACACACACATGAATAACTGAGTGTGAAGTGTTACCCCACCTCAATGTGAGGTTATTACTTCATAATGCGGAGGACACCCTCTGATGGTGATGTCCCGTCTGTGTTTGCCCCAGGGCAGAATGTGTTCCTCTCAGAGTAACAGTGACTCAATGTACAAGTCAACTCAGCCAAATTGCTGTATGAGTCATTAGGGAAAGAAATTGTGGCAATACACCACTACAACACTGTACTGTGTGTCTAATGTTGGACCTGAAGTGTTCTGACAGGGGGATGGGAGTAAACAGAGATATACAGAGTATGTGTATAACATATGGAACTGATATCAGAACAGGAGTCTACAGTACATGTCAGTGGCAAAGAGACAGAATTACATGGAACCCAAAATAGTTATACTTGGAACCAAAAGGGTTCTTCAAAGGGTTTTCCTATGGGGACAGCTGAATAACCCTTTTAGGTTCTAGATAGCACCTTTTTTTATAAGAGTGTACAAGAGTGTGGAGAAATACTAATTGTGTTTGGCCCCATATGAGAGTTTAGTTTGGTATTAATAGCTGTAACCTATCTCCATTGTTGTTTGGCAATAGCTACATTTGTTTTACAACCAAGCACTCTGGAAAATGAAAATGCTGTAAAGGTATGATAAACTATCAGGGTCTCAAACCTGGCCATTTATGTGAATGAGCTACTGAAAAAGCAACCACGCAGCAAGATAAAGAACCAGGATTTGTTGCACAATTTTTAAAAATCTGATGGTGTCACAATGCAATTTGCTAGCCAATAAATTCTGCTGTAATATTACAAGAAGCTGGGAGTCTCATCTTAAAAGACACCAACGTTAAATGTATCATCTAATCTGGAGGGGTGCACCGCTCCTGTTGGCTGCTGGATAATAAACACATGCCAAGAATGCAAATCCAGTTAATATGAAATCCAGTTAATATGAATAAATGCTGCTAAACATCAGAACACATTGTCTGATAAGGGTCAACTTCAAACTTAATGCTAAAAATGTAATTTATGTATTACATCCACATGAGGAAGATTCTGCATTGCTCAAATTGTGATGGTATTAACTGTCACTTTTTAGAACAATAATACTAGATGGTTGTTAAACTGTCTCAATCTCAATTTCCTGTCGAACAATTTGCTCTATGGTCAATATACATCCAACTAGATCTCACAACAAAGAGAATCGCCTCTGGTGCGATAACAGTGTGTACATACAACCCAAACGGTTGCGATGATAGTGAGCTAATATATTTGTTGTTTTTACTAAGTACCTGACTCATCCATGTATATGTTTATGGTCCATCCAGAAGTAAATAGTTTCCACAGCACACACTTGTTAATAAACAAGGATATTATGACAACAGGAACACAAAGTAACAATGGCCTCTGTCACTGGGTGGTCCTTGGCAGTGTTTATTTACAACATGTCAATAGAAGATCAGACACCCGAAAATAATACTTTTTGCCAAGGGAAACTGTCACGTTCAACCTCCTACAGGCCTGAGGATTCTGGATCAGTACTCTAACCTTAGACTCCAACATTCCTACATTCTGATTCCAACATTCTGACAGCGAACCCTGCTACTGTGAGCTTGATTCGAGCACCACTGAGTTACAGACAGAGTTGCGTGTACCCCCACACTGCCACCTCCCCAAAACATACAGACAGCGTGGGAGGGCTAGAGAAAGGAAAGAAGAGAGAGCGAGATAAAGTCAGAGATACGCTGAGCTGAGGCAGCTACTGTCGTCCTTACATTCACCTTGATGACCCCTGACCTATAACCTCTGACCCCTAACACATGAATCAGACCAGGGTCTGCATTCCCTCACACAGCTTGTGTGTGTATGTGTTTGTCTGTGTGTGTGTGTTTGTCCGTGTGTGTGTTTGTCCGTTTGTGTGTGTGTGTGTGTTTGTCCGTGTGTGTGTGTATTTGTCCGTATGTGGGTGTGTGTGTGTGTGTGTGTGTGTGTGTGTGTGTGTGTGTGTGTGTGTGTGTGTGTGTGTGTGTGTGTGTGTGTGTGTGTGTGTGTGTGTGTGTGTGTGTGTGTGTGTGTGTGTGTGTGTGTGTGTGTGTGTGTGTTTTGGCTTGTTTAAGTGATTAGGTGGGTGCCTCCGTGCATAGCTTATCAGAATGAAAATAAAATAACATTGTTCCTGCATTGATGTCAGGTACTTCCTAGACCTAAAACACAAAAGCTTTACGATGATACTATTCTGATAAGGTTAGATAATATACTGTACGTGCAAAGCTTTACTGAAGGGGAACTAAGGCCTCCACGCTCAGACTGGTCAAGTAGAGATGTAGGGATGTTTTTGAGGGGATCAACCAAGCTGCTTTGGATATGAGATTTATAAGGAGGAATCATCTTTTACTGAACATAACTCTATGGTTCCATCTTATTCAGGAATAACATCCATTTCTTTCATGTTATTAGTGATTGCATTATCAACTGAATACAGCATACAGCATCTTGTACAAGAGCACCAGAACAGCATGAATAAAAAATAATCAACTTACTGTGAGTGATTGTTGAGATTGATAAAGCCATTCCAATTCTCTCACAATCTTGGAGATGGACCATGAAAGACCATGGCTCTGTAGCCAGGGCTGGACACATATAGATGCCTAGCTAGCGGTAATACACGACGCGCTAAGCAGCAGCTATGACAGCGCCACAATATACCATTTGTTTTGATTAATGAAATGCTTGTTTTCTTTAGCCTCACTTTCTTCGATTTTAACGAAGATGGGTGACATTCTTCTTGACCTCTGACCTTTGACCCTGGCTTTACGGTGACCCAATAGAGCGTTAGCTTTCCTGTCAGCTTAGAGTTCACCCTGGACCAGAGCCACTTTGGTCTGACACAGGAAACTGGCAGTGCATGTGGCTCTAGTCAAACAGGAAGTGCTTTGTTTCTCTCTGCAAATATTTAATCACTGCAGCAGGCCCTAATAGCCCCCTGCATAGCTAAATCACACACACTCATTCAGCAGGCCAGGGGGTTATGCATCTCCTTGCATGACGTAACATAAACAAACAAAAGCCTGCATGGTTGAATGTTCGAGTCATTAGAAACAGTAATCTAGTGGGATAAGAACTAGTGGGGAGTAAAAAATCTGAAGGAATAATGTTTCATAACTTCACTGTTCTTCACAGTCAGCTGTTTTTGGATCTGTTACGGTCATTTCATTGATAATGAGAACCTGGATTATAGGGACAGAGAATCGCTGCTGGCCCTTTAAGGTTCCCGACTGCAGTTCCAATGGCGTGTAGTATATCAACACAGAGGGCTGCTTGAGC
The DNA here is from genome assembly GCF_045679555.1 of Salvelinus alpinus. Taxonomy (NCBI): domain Eukaryota; kingdom Metazoa; phylum Chordata; class Actinopteri; order Salmoniformes; family Salmonidae; genus Salvelinus; species Salvelinus alpinus. Next base: position 32,072,936 of record NC_092103.1, on the reverse strand, counting down.
AATGTTTCTTTTTGGTCCAAATTAAATGATTTCTGTTTTGCTTTTCTTGCAAAGCCCAGTAAAAGTCTGACAGATGTGAGCAGAAAGATTTGTCTGTCTGTCTGTCTGTCTGTCTGTCTGTCTGTCTGTCTGTCTGTCTGTCTGTCTGTCTGTCTGTCTGTCTGTCTGTCTGTCTGTCTGTCTGTCTGTCTGTCTGTCTGTCTGTCTGTCTGTCTGTCTGTCTGTCTGTCTGTCTGTCTGTCTGTCTGTCTGTCTGTCTGTCTGTCTGTCTGTCTGTCTGTTTCTCTCTGTATCGTTTATCACCAGAGAGTGGTCTGTGTTTCCATTATTTGCCACTATTCATGACAAACCAATAAAGTTTTACGTTATTCCAATTCTAGTTTCCCTACTTTTAGTAGGCAGTGAAAGATGAATATTGTGTTTTGCGAGGATGTGGATCGCAAAACACAATATTCATTACCCGAAGGGACAGGAAGCTCACCTGTTTCCACAAGAAATGAGGTCAGTGTATGATGGAGGGAGTGGGGTAGAACATACCCCTTCTGTCCAGAGCAAACACAGCTTCAAAGATCAAACAAAGAGAAGAGACAGACATTCTCTCTGACACACACGCATACGCATGAACACACATGCACATAACTGCACATACTCTCACTCACACACCCCCTTTTCCCAGTGAATCCAGTCATAGTCAACATGTGCAATAGATAATTACCAACATTTGTTTCATGTTTTTCTGATTATATTTAGGGTTGTCTTTGAGTAAGAAATCCTCTGAGTTGATGTGGTGTATATGAAGGGCTAGCTCTAGCCTTTTGGGGGCCCTAAGCAAGGTTTGGTTGCAGTTTTAAAGCAAGTTTTCTGCATCTCTACACATTTTGCCATGACTTATGCCATGTTAATGTTATCTGAGTGAGAATGACTAACAACATCAATTGGGGCCCACTGGAGGTCAGGGCCCCTGGGCACGTCAGTATTCGGCTATGATTACTACACATTTAGATAACATGCTAACTTACCAATCAAAAAATTGTTAGCTGACATGGCTAATTGAGTGACTGACAAAATAAGAGAAAAACTGCCGATACACAACCACATTTTGAACTTGTACCTTGTGTATTCTACTATTCTAACTCTCAACAGTAAGTTTGGACCCCAACTGAGTTTTTGGTCGGGGACCCCTTTAGCGGCCGGGGACCCTAAGTGAACGCTTATGTCGCTTATGCCTGGAGTCGGCCCTGTGTATATTTCATAGATAATTGCTACCTCATGATTATTAAAAGACAATTTCTTGGATGAGTTACACTGGAAATATTTCAAATTACATTCTGTGCCTTCTGCTGTATGTAAATCGATCGTGACGAGTATATGTAATCTGTTTAATCTATAGTGGAATGGCTTTTTAATGGTTTTCAGTTAATCTAATTGAATTGTACGTTACAAAAAGGCTGATACATTTTTTATTTTACCTTTATTTAACTAGGCAAGTCAGTTAAGAACAAATTCTTATTTTCAATGACGGGCTAGGAACAGTGGGTTAATTAACTGCCTTGTTCAGGGGCAGAACGACAAATGTTTACCTTGTCAGCTCAGGGATTCTATCTTTCAATCTTTCAGTTAGTAGTCCAATGCTCTAACCACTAGGCTACCATGAAATGCAATGACAGCAATAGGGCTGGCTAGTAATATGATCATAGGAGAACAACATTACTGATCAGCAAGATGCAGACATGGGTCTAAATTCATTATAAATGCACCTACTCCCTAAATATGATATTCCTTATAGAGCAGAAGCATTCTACATAGAAGGAATTATTAATAATCTTTATTAATTATTAATAATAATATTTTTTTAATAAAAACATGTATGATATAGGATTGCTTCTTAATTTAATTCCTGTTTCCTGGTAGGCTACAATGTTTGTTGATGTTTAATGTTTGTATTATGTTGAACAGCTCTCTGTAATATTCTTGTTACTTACAACCTAAAGCCTATACTGAAATTCTATCACAATACAGTGGCTTGCGAAAGTATTCACCGCCTTGGCATTTTTCCTATTTTGTTGCCTTACAACCTGGAATTAAAATAGATTTTTGGGGGGTTTGTATGTTTTGATTTACACAACATGCCTACCACTTTGAAGATGCAAAATATTTTTTCTTGTGAAAAAAAAACAGAAAACTTGAGTGTGCATAACTATTCACCCCCCAAAGTCAATACTTTGTAGAGCCACCTTTTGCAGAAATTACAGCTGCAAGTCTCTTGGGGTATGTTTCTATAAACTTGGCACATCTAGCCACTGGGATTTTTGACCATTCTTCAAGGCAAAACTGCTCCAGTTCCTTCAAGTTGGATGGGTTCCGCTGGTGTACAGTAATCTTTCAGTAATACCACAGATTCTCAATTGTATTGAGGTCTGGGCTTTGACTAGGCCATTCCAAGACATTTAAATGTTTCCCATTAAACCACCCGAGCGTTGCTTTAGCAGTATGCTTAGGGTCATTGTCCTGCTGAAAGGTGAACCTCCGTCCCAGTCTCAAATCTCTGGAAGACTGAAACAGGTTTCCCTCAATAATTTCCCTGTATTTAGCGGCATCCATCATTCCTTAAATTCTGTCCAGTTTCCCAGTCCCTGCCGATGAAACACATCCCCACAGCATGATGCTGCCACCACCATGCTTCACTGTGGGGATGGTGTTCTCGGGGTGATGAGAGGTGTTGGGTTTGCGCCAGACGTAGCGTTTTCCTTGATGGCCAAAAATCTCAATTTTAGTCTCATCTGACCAGAGTACCTTCTTCCATATGTTTGGGGAGTCTCCCACATGTCTTTTGGCGAACACCAAATGTGTTTGCATATTATTTTCTTTAAGCAATGGCTTTTTCCTGGCCACTCTTCCGTAAAGCCCAGCTCTGTGGAGTGTACGGCTTAAAGTGGTCCTATGAAGTTAGTTTGTTGTTTTCATCTTTATCTCCAAAATGCTAGAGCCGGCCCTAGAAATTGGTTCCAGCAAACACTAATGATTGATCAGTACAGCTGAGACATACTGTACAGTATACAACTCTCCTCTTTCTACACAGCCACACATCCTCTGCTCTTCCTCTTACGTAATAGATCAAATCAGATAGAAACATATAGAAACAGATACAAACTGATAGAAACAGATAGAAACTGATAGAAACTGATATGAACAGATATAAACAGAAATAATCTGATAGAAACAGATAGAAACAGAAAGAAAAAGATAGAAACAGATATAAACAGATACAAACATAGATCTATTAAGCCAAGTGCCGGGATTCAATCGATAGCACTTTATCGATAGCGCCATTTAAAGGTAATTTCCGATTGAGCCAAATTATGCAGCATTTACCGTGAATGCGGTCTCCGCAAACGCAGGCACATTGCCTTTCAAAAGATGCATTGTCGAAAATGTGCACTGTCATTGAATCCCATTTGAGGTCTTTTTTTCATTGTCCTATAAGACACTTTGGAAAAGCGATGTCTTACCACATACAAGACCCCCAGCTTTCGTTTATATTTTGCTGGATAATGAATGTGTGTACCAGATGAGTGCCTGAAGCAATCAGAAAGAGAGGCAAGAAGAAAGATGAAATTGCAACAATTATTTTTGACACTTGGCATCCCGTTTATTTGAACAATGTTTTAACAGTATCCTTGTAGATAGCTGTTTGTTCTTTTGTTTTGATTTATTCTGAGTGTCGAATGGCCGTGGGTGGAAATGACAGCCAAAATGGAAACATCAGAGAAGACGAAAGACAGGTGGCTGAAAGAAGAACGAGAGAGAGAGAGAGAGAGAGAGAGAGAGAGAGAGAGAGAGAGAGAGAGAGAGAGAGAGAGAGAGAGAGAGAGAGAGAGAGAGAGAGAGAGAGAGAGAGAGAGAGAGAGAGAGAGAGAGAGAGAGAGAGAGAGAGATGGGGGAGCGAGATAGGGACAGAGAGAGAAGTAGAAGAAGTTGTTACCAAAAGAAGAAGATTAAGAAAGACAGAGAGAGCGAGCGAGAGAGAGATGAGAGAGAGAGTAGGAGAGAGAGGAGAAGAAGAAGAAGATTAAGAAGAGGGAGAGAAAGAGGGAGAGAGCGATATGGGGCGAGATGGAGATAGAGAGAGATGGGGGAGAGATAGAGATAGAGAGAGTTGGAGGAGGTGTTTTGGATGTTCTGTGCCAAGTTTATGGTCCAGAAAGATAGTTAGTAAGTTTGTTCTTTCAATCTTTATCTCCTTTTCTTTCTACAGATTGATAACAGGTTACATAGATATGGTCCGTTAAATGCACAGGGAGGTGATAGCTTCATGTCAGTGCAGGTAGTGTAAACACACATGCACTCAGGGACACACACTCATACACACACTGTATAGCAAAGAAAACACTCACATTCTATATTGTGATACATATATCTATTAAACCAGTCTGATGTTTAATAGCTCTACAATCGTGGCCAAATGTTTTGAGAATGACACAAATGTTAATTTTCACAAAGTTTGCTGCTTCAGAGTCTTTAAATATTTTTGTCAGATGTTACTATGGAATACTGAAGTATAATTACAAGCATTTCATAAGTATCAAAGGCTTTACTTGACAATTACATGAAGTTGATGCAAAGTCAATATTTGCAGTGTTGACCCTTCTAAAGTTGATTCAGCTGCGGGATCGGGGCACCACCAGTATAGAGCTTGCTCAGGAACGGCAGCAGGCAGGTGTGAGTGCATCTGCACGCACAGTGAGGCGAAGACTTTTGGAGGATGGCCTGGTGTCAAGAAGGGCAGCAAAGAAGACCTCTGCAATCCGCCCTGGCATGCTATCAATTAACTTCTGGGCCACATCCTGACTGATGGCAGCCCATTCTTGCATAATCAATGCTTGGAGATGTCAGAATTTGTGGGTTTTTGTTTGTCCACCCGCCTCTTGAGGATTGACCACAAGTTCTCAATGGGATTAGGGGGAGTTTCCTGGCCATGGATCCAAAATGTCGATGTTTTGTTCCCCGAACTACTTTTGGCTTACGGCAAGGTGCTCCATCATGCTGGAAAAGGCATTGTTCGTCACCAAACTGTTCCTGGATGGTTGGGAGAAGTTGCTCTCGGAGGATGTGTTGATACCATTCTTTATTCATGGCTGTGTTCTTAGGCAAAATTGTGAGTGAGCCCACTCCCTTGGCTGAGAAGCAACTTCACACATGAATGGTCTCAGGATGCTTTACTGTTGGCATGACACAGGACTGATGGTAGCGCTCACCTTGTCTTCTCCGGACAAGCTTTTTTACGGATGCCCCAAATAATCGGAAAGGGGATTCATCAGAGAAAATGACATTACCCCAGTCCTCAGCAGTGGCTTCTTTGCTGCCCTTCTTGACACCAGGCCATCCTCCAAAAGTCTTCGCCTCACTGTGCGTGCAGATGTACTCACACCTGCCTGCTGCAGTTCCTGAGCAAGCTCTCTACTGGTGGTGCCCCGATCCCGCAGCTGAATCAACTTTAGGAGACGGTCCTGGCGCTTGCTGGACTTTCTTGGGCGCCCTGAAGCCTTTTTCACAACAATTGAACCGCTCTCTTTGAAGTTCTTGATGATCCGATAAATGGTTGATTTAGGTGCAATCTTACTGGCAGCAATATCCTTGCCTGTGAAGCCCTTTTTGTGCAAAGCAATGATGACGGCACGTGTTTCCTTGCAGGTAACCATGGATGACAGAGGAAGAACAATGATTCCAAGCACCACCCTCCTTTTGAAGCTTCCAGTCTGTTATTCGAACTCAATCAGCATGACAAAGTGATCTCCAGCCTTGTCCTCATCAACACTCACACCTGTGTTAACGAGAGAATCACTGACATGATGTCAGCTGGTCCTTTTCTGGCAGGGCTGAAATGCAGTGGAAATGTTTTTGGGGGATTCAGTTCATTTTTATGGCAAAGAGGGACTTTGCAATTAATTGCAATTCATCTGATCACTTTTCATAACATTGTGCCAAACTTTGATTAATTGTGCCATGTGGTAGCAGAGAGAACAGTCTATGACTTGGGTGACTGGAGTCTTTGACATTTTTTGGGGCCTTCCTCTGACACCGCCTGGTATAGAGGTCCCGGATGGCAGGAAGCTTGGCCCCAATGATGTACTGGGCAGTACGCACTACCCTCTGTAGCACCTTGCGGTCGGATGCCGAGCAGTTGCCAAACCAGGAGGTGATGCAACCGGCCAGGATGCTCTCGATGGTGCAGCTGTAGAACTTTTTGAGGATCTGGGGACCCATGACAAATCTTTTCAGTCTCCAAATCTCTTCAGTCTCTTAGCGATGTGGACACCAAGGAACTTGAAACTCTCGACCCGCTCCACTACAGCCCTGTCGATGTGAATGGGGGCGTGTTCGGCCTTCTTATTCCTGTAGTCCATGATCAGCTCCTTTGTCTTGAACACGTTGAGGGAGAGGTTGTTGTCCTGGCACCACACTGCCAGGTCTCTGACCTCCTCCCTATAGGCTGTCTCCTCGTTGTCGGTGATCAGGCCTACCACTGTTGTGTCGTCTGCAAACTTAATGATGGTGTTGGAGTCGTGCTTGGCCACGCAGTCGTGGGTGAACAGGGAGTAGAGCAGGGGACTGAGCACACACCCCTGAGGGGCCACCGTGTTGAGGATCAGCGTGGCAGACGTGTTGTTGCCTATCCTTACCACATGGGGGCGGCCCGTCAGGAATTCCAGGATCCAGTTGCAGAGGGAGGTGTTTAGTCCCAGGGTCCTTAGCTTAGTGATGAGCTTTGTGGGCTCTGTGGTGTTGAACGCTGAAAGAGTGCAATTTATGCTTTGGTAGATTTAGACTGTGTCTTGTGTATCAGGTTTTCTGAATCCCTGACAATCAAGTGAACTGTACATACATTTACTGAGTAATGTTGTTCTCTTTTACACTGTCAGCATGCAAAGTAAAATCCCAACCTGATGTCCCAAAGGTTTTCAACAACAAAATGTAAATATGAACCTGTTGTCAGCCAGAGTCAGTACTGAAACAGAGCATATAGTTGGGCTCATACATGCAGTACTTGTAGTCACTGAGCCATGTAGCTAGAACAGCCTGGAGAAGGGCCAACAAGGCATGGTTTAGATTGGTGATGAACCTTACAATGTACACACATACACGCACAAGTGCACAGTGTAGACCACACACGCATGCTCTCACACCCCCGCACACACACACTCTCTCTCTCTCGCTCTCTCACTGAAGGAAGGCAGAGGGATGTAAAACTCATAATGTGTTCTCTGAGCTGCCGGAGGGGAATACTTTAACTTTGTTGAGACTTGTTCCTCTAAAGCTTATGTTAAAACCGCACATGAAAGCGTAAAGATGATTATGAGCATAATTTCAGCCATAAATGTCTCTGCCTCTTTATGACTGTTCCCAAAGGGTTGTCCTAGATTAAACTTCATGTCCTAAACAATATGGCACCTCAAATGAAAGAGCTCTCATGCACATACACCCACACACATGAGCATGCATGCACAGAAACATGTGAGAAGACAAAGAAAGAGAAAAGACAACTGCAGTCTAACCTTTTTGTAACTTGAGTAATATTGAGTTACGTCAAGTGCCATTGAGTTATCTGAATTGCTATAGAATGTCAAGCACTCGTCCATTCCAAATGTGTAGTGACTCCTATAGGGAGCCTGATGAACATGTGTACACACAGTAAATGCCTCTTCAGTCTCTTCTGATGTTTCTTCTGACTCAGAAACAGGAAATGTTGTCTTCTCTTGGATGAGCGAAAGGGTCGAATGCCTGAGGCGTCGGAGAAATGCCTGAGCATCTTATCTCTGAAACATAGACACACACACACACACACACACACACACACACACACACACACACACACACACACACACACACACACACACACACACACACACACACACACACACACACACACACACACACACACACACACACACACACACACACACACACACACACACACACACACACACACACACACACACAAGCATGCACATACACACACACGTATACAGTCACACACATGTGCGCATTGGTGTTCCCTCATTTCCCCACACAACTTGATGAGATAAATGATATCTGTCCTAGTTTTTAAAGTACATGCTGTTGGGGAGATTCCACAGTACTCACAGTTTACACACAGTACATTAGGCAATTCCTAGGCTATTTTCACAGATTCGTAAAGCATTACGTGACGTTCCATACCTTACTGTCTGAGGTCGGAAGATAATTGTTTGATAGATCGTTTCAGCATGTTTGATGATTAGAATTTGCGCGATTATGATTTTATGGCCAAATTCAAACATTATTCTGTTTCTGTAACTTCTATATCTGAGCTGTAACTAAGGTGTTGGTAATCAATAACGTCTGACTTACTAAACAATGCAAGGTCTTTGTTAATCTGAGAGATCTATCACTGTTCTTTTATAACATGTCATAACAAGCTATATAGCTTGGGTCTCAGCGGTAATAACATCCATATGTCAGGTCATAGGACTAAAATAGAACAGCTTTTTTTGTGCCTTTTTAGATGTTACATGACTTGACCAAAGAGCATGGTACCCTCAGATAGAGTTTTCAAAATAGCAATCGTTGCAGTTCACATGTACTTTTTTGTTGATATTGATGTTAGAATGTTTATCTTTTTCTCAGTGATCCCATTGCTGATATGAATCTTATGGAATTTTTATAGGGTCTGAAAGCGGAATCACCTCCCACCCCAGTATTCCCGGAACACTGACACAGTTCTAGAACTCCATCTGGACGAGACCTCAAGAGGAATCACTCCCAGATCAGACAACATGGGAAGTATGTGTAGGAGGAGTCTGTGGGTAGACACACAAACACACGCATGCACACACACACACACACACACACACACACACACACACACACACACACACACACACACACACACACACACACACACACACACACACACACACACACACACACACACACACACACACACACACACACACACACACACACACACACACACACACACATAGGGCTGCTGTGGTCACACTCCCTGGTGTGCTCAGAGACCCCAAGACACCTGTTCCAGAGGTTGTAATGACAGTTATCCCCTTAGGGAACAGAGAGGCAAGTGGCTCTGGCCTAGGGACCAGTCTGTTCTCTTTAAACTGAAAAATATAGCCTGGTTTCCGATTCTCCTCCTCTCCAAAGGGTACACTCTTTCACCACCCAAGGATTTAGAGAAATTGGATTGGTGTACTCTATGCTCGACACTCAGTCTAGACCTCTATAGCTCAATTGATAGAGCATGGTGCTTGCAACACCAGGAGAGTAGGTTTGATTCCAGGGACCATCCATATGCAAAACATGCATGCACACATGACTGTAAGTTGCTTTGATTAAAAATGTCTGCTTAATGGCATATATTATTAGAACAATCAAATGCTTTTTAAATACATGAGGGGAATGAAAGAGTGCACACTTTGGGGAGAACGAGGGAGGATCTGAATTGGCCTTCTGTGCCTCATCATCCTTACATCCTTACAACCTTCAATTGTGTTTACTTATCATCGAGAAGAAACCTGAATCTACACTTCCTCTGTCGTCACTTCATTGAAAAAGTTCACCATTATCGGTAAATACTCAACTATAAAATCTCAACGGTTGGTAACGGAAATCCATCGATAAGAATCAGAGAGTTTAGCTCAAATGATGATTTGCACATGTTGAATTTGCACAATCACCAGACGAGATGGTGAGATGGCGCTGCAGTGTATAGCAGTTACCAGTTATTTTGTGTGTTTTTTTACACTGTTTTGTACATAATGTGTCCGCCATAATTTCCTATGATATACATCTTGCTGGTTTTTCCATGCATCATCAAGGCCGGACGGCAGCCTTGGGTAGGAGAGCTGTGTTTCTTTGTTAACAACAGCTGGTCAGTGACCTCTAATGTTAAGGAATTCTCAAGTTTTTGCTCGCCTAATATTTACCAAGAGAGTTTTCATCTATATTTTTCATAGCTGTCTACTTACCACCACAAACCGATGCTGGCACTAAGACAGCACTCAAGAGATGTATAGGGCCATGAGCAAACAAGAAAATGCACATCCAGAGGCGGCGCTTCTTGTGGCCGGTGATTTTAATGCAAGAAAACTGAAATCCATTTTACCTCATTTTTACCAGCGTGTCACCTATGCCACTATAGGCGACAAAACTCGAGGGCACCTTCACTCCACACACAGAGACACATACAAAACTCTAGGGCACCTTCACTCCACACACAGAGACACATACAAAACTCTAGGTCACCTTCACTCCACACACAGAGACACATACAAAACTCTAGGTCACCTTCACTCCACACACAGAGACACATACAAAACTCTAGGACACCTTCACTCCACACACAGAGACACATACAAAACTCCAGGGCACCTTCACTCCACACACAGAGACACATACAAAACTCTAGGGCACCTTCACTCTACACACAGAGACACATACAAAACTCTAGGGCACCTTCACTCTACACACAGAGACACATACAAAACTCTAGGTCACCTTCACTCCACACACAGAGACACATACAAAACTCTAGGTCACCTTCACTCTACACACAGAGACACATACAAAACTCTAGGTCACCTTCACTCTACACACAGAGACACATACAAAACTCTAGGGCACCTTCACTCTACACACAGAGACACATACAAAACTCTAGGTCACCTTCACTCCACACACAGAGACACATACAAACTCTAGGTCACCTTCACTCCACACACAGAGATACATACAAAACTCTAGGTCACCTTCACTCCACACACAGAGACACATACAAAACTCTAGGGCACCTTCACTCCACACACAGAGATACATACAAAACTCTAGGTCACCTTCACTCCACACACAGAGACACATACAAAACTCTAGGTCACCTTCACTCCACACACAGAGACACATACAAAACTCCAGGTCACCTTCACTCCACACACAGAGACACATACAAAACTCTAGGGCACCTTCACTCCACACACAGAGACACATACAAAACTCTAGATCACCTTTACTCCACACACAGAGACACATACAAAACTCTAGGTTACCTTCACTCCACACACAGAGACACATACAAAACTCTAGGTTACCTTCACTCCACACACAGAGACACATACAAAACTCTAGGGCACCTTCACTCCACACACAGAGACACATACAAAACTCTAGGGCACCTTCACTCCACACACAGAGACACATACAAAGCGCTCCCTCGCCCTCCATTTGGCAAATCTGACCATAACTCTATCCTCCTGATTCCTGCTTACAAGCAAAAACTCAAACAGGAAGTACCAGTGACGAGCTCAATACGGAACTGGTCCGATAAAGCGGATGCTAAGCTACAGGACTGTTTTGCTAGCACAGACTGGAATATGTTCCGGGATTCATCCGATGGCATTGAGGAGATCACCACATCAGTAACCGACTTCATTAATAAGTGCATCGACGACGTCGTCCCCACACTGACCGTACGTACATATCCCAACTAGGAGCCATGGATTACAGGCAACATCCACATTGAGCTAAAGGCTATAGCCATGGGCGGATTGTCCTTTTGGCAAAAAAAGGACCATCTTTTATTGGGGTGGGCCGGTCGAAATCATTATTTTAAAATAAATTTGAAAAACTGACACGGATAGCTTTTACTTAATCTCTGTTGTCATAATAATCTATATTGAGTATTTGGCTTATTAGTGGGCAACGGCAGGCCCCCTTACCAAGAGGCGCCGGGCCCAGTTTTCTGATTGGCTGAGCTGAGGTGGCGCAAATTCACATTCGATGTCAAACGCGCACAATCGAAGAGAGTGAGACCCGCTCTGACTCTCTGTCAGTCACTCAGTCAGAACGGAAGATCATGGATCTTTAAAAAATAAATAAGGTGGTGCCCGAAAAAGTTAGTGAGACCAAAAAAAGGGCACAAATATCATACCCCCCAAAAAATGATTGAGGGCGTCTGAAACTTTCTCACTTATCATTATTCACGATTCATTCAGGACTATGCGTAATCATGGTAGAATCCACATTAATGTAAAGGTGTTTAGAAACATATTTACAAAAAGTGACTCCAAATGACGCTACAGTTGAAGTCGGAAGTTTACATACACCTCAGCCAAATACATTTAAACTCAGTTTTTCACAATTCCTGACATTTAATCCTAGTAAAAATTCCCTGTCTTAGGTCAGTTAGGATTACCACTTTATTTTAAGAATATGAAATGTGAGGGATCACATGACCCCTGAACGAGAACTAAGAGCTCCGCACAAGTAGTTTCCAATTCCTAATCTTACCTCCACTTCAAGTTTAAACTCCTTTAGCTTTAGTCAAAAAGTCATGGCGGCTACAAAAGGCGAAACTACAGGTGACATTTTTACCCGGACTCAAGCATTAGCGACAAAGCCTCCAAGAAGCAGCTAGCTTCAGAAAAAGCTAGCGCCATTAGCCAGGAGGAAGAGGACCCGTTCCCCCCCAAGGCCCAACGAATGCCAACCTCTCACTCTGTCGAAGACATCCTTTCTGAGTTGAGATCCCAACGTACAGAACTCAACATTAAATTAGATGCCATTAACTCTCAGCTCAGTGCGATAGGGGGCAAGGTGACAATCCTGGAAAATTCTTTGCCTGACATCAACAACAAGATAACCATTAATTTATTTATTTATTTTTTATTTCACCTTTATTTAACCAGGTAGGCTAGTTGAGAACAAGTTCTCATTTGCAACTGCGACCTGGCCAAGATAAAGCATAGCAGTGTGAACAGACAACAACACAGAGTTACACATGGAGTAAACAATAAACAAGTCAATAACATGGTAGAAAAAAGAGAATCTATATACAATGTGTGCAAAAGGCATGAGGAGGTAGGCAATAAATCGAATAATTACAATTTAGCAGATTAACACTGGAGTGATAAATCATCAGATGATCATGTGCAAGTAGAGATACTGGTGTGCAAAAGAGCAGAAAAGTAAATAAATAAAAGCAGTATGGGGGGGTGAGGTAGGTAAATTGGGTGGGCTATATACCGATGGACTATGTACAGCTGCAGCGATCGGTTAGCTGCTCGGATAGCAGATGTTTAAAGTTGTTGAGGGAGATAAAAGTCTCCAACTTTTTTATCAACTTTTTGCAATTCGTTCCAGTCGCAGGCAGCAGAGAACTGGAAGGAAAGGCGTACAAATGAGGTTTTGGCTTTAGGGATGATCAGTAAGATACACCTGCTGGAGCGCGTGCTACGGGTGGGTGTAGCCATCGTGACCAGTGAACTGAGATAAGGCGGCACGTTACCTAGCATAGCCTTGTAGATGACCTGGAGCCAGTGGGTCTGACGACGAACATGTAGCGAGGGCCAGCCGACTAGGGCATACAGGTCGCAGTGGTGGGTCGTATAAGGTGCTTTAGTAACAAAACGGATGGCACTGTGATAAACTGCATCCAGTTTGCTGAGTAGAGTATTGGAAGCTATTTTGTAGATGACATCGCCGAAGTCGAGGATCGGTAGGATAGTCAGTTTTACTAGGGTAAGTTTGGCGGCGTGAGTGAAGGAGGCTTTGTTGCGAAATAGAAAGCCGACTCTAGATTTGATTTTGGATTGGAGATGTTTGATATGAGTCTGGAAGGAGAGTTTGCAGTCTAGCCAGACACCAACCATAAACGCGGGGCACCTGGACGAGGCAGAGGGGCGAATCCTATCTACGGAAAACTTATTGACAGACGCCATGGAAACAATAGCATATGCTAAAAAAAATATAGAGCAGCTGGAAGAGAAAACAGAGGACCTGGAAAACAGGTGGCGAAGGAATAATTGTGTTCTATTAAATCTGTGCGAAAAAGAAGAGGGAAACATGCCACTGATCCGCTACCTGCAAGACAAACTTCCCGAGTGGCTCCACACGTCCACCGACAGGCCCATAGAACTCGAGAGAGCTCACCGAGCACTGAGGCCCCCACCAGCAGCCAGACAACCACCGCGCCCAATCACCATACGCTTCCTGAGATTCACCGACAAGGAACGAGTCCTACAGGCGGCGAAAACCAACACCATTACAGTGGGAAACTCACCTTACACCAGGACCTGTCAGCTGGAATACGCCGAAAGCGCAGAGAGTTTGACGAGGTGATAATACTCCATTGACCGAGGCATCTTTAGGGGATTCAAATACCAAAACGAGCTCAGGATTCTTCACCAAGGAGCCCTGCGACACTTCAAAACACCCGAGGAGGCAAAACGGTTTTTGAAAGACAATCCCGGTCAATGAGAAATGGACCAATGACTAAATGCGATTACTGTTATTACTAAAGGAGGTAAGACAACATATAGCCGATATCCAAAGACCCACCCGCCCTGCTAAATGCCATTATAGCTGTCTAATCTCTATTTATGTTACTTTAGCTGAGAGGGATAGGATCTATAGCATAACCTGGGCCTACTAACGTTTCAGCCTACTTTTATTTACCTTTTTTGTTGTTGTTGTTGCTATTATTACTTGCGGTTCCCTATGTCCCTTGGGGGAGGTATATGTAGGCTGGGCTATTGATTTTATTTTCTCCCTCTTTTAATGTGGTCTGGACGGGGGCTACGTTGCCATTTACTCAATGCGGGGCGGAGAGGATGAGTCATTTCTTTGGTGGGGAGGGGGAGACGTTGTGCGTTGCTAACTGATCCTGTTTTTGTTTTTTTTGGAACGCAGAATTGTGACTGAGCGGGGGGGTAATAGATCCAACGGGATATGTCGAGTTGTTTGGGAACTCGGCTGGGGTGTTCAGAGATTGTTATTTTATGTAAACCATTTATTTTCCTTTTATGTGAACGCAGCTGTAACTACTATCCACCTTTACCCAGAGATGACTTGCACTAAACTTCGATTTACTGTTCGATGACGATGACTAGTACCATAAATCTATTGACATGGAACTGCCATGGTCTAGGTCATGCAATAAAACGGAAAAAGATATTATGTGCTGTAATAAAGGAAAAAGCAGACATCGCGCTATTACAAGAGACACACCCCTGTGATGCTGAACATGCCAAACTCCGCAGAGCTTGGGTGGGACAGGTGTATTTCTCATCTTTCAAATCGAACAGTAGATGTACAGCCATACTTATCCATAAGAATGTTCCATTCATAATTGACAAAAACATATCTGATCCGGAGGGGAGATTTATTTTGATAACTGGGTCACTGTATGGACAACCAATTACTATCTTAAACATATAACACAGATACTAAACCCTAACACAGATACTCCTGCTTTCATGTCGAAAATGATAACCCTGTTCAATGAGCATTGTGTTTCCTTTGGAGTGCTGGCTGGAGATTTTAATTGTACCCTTAACCCAACCCTGGACAAATCATCTCAAGTCCCCACCACAAACCCTAGATCTGCAAAGATGTTGAACTCTCTTACTAAAGAGATGGGACTGATAGATATCTGGAGAGAGACTAATAGCTCATCTATGGACTATACATACTACTCTAATGTCCATAACACCTACTCCCGTATAGATTACATTTTTATCCCAAAGAGTTTCATAAATTCATCCACGTGTACAATCGGACCCATAGCACTTTCGGATCACGCCTTTGTCCACCTCCGCTTTGACCTCTGCAAAAACATCCCGAGATCAAAGAGCTGGAAATTCAACACCTCCATGCTATTAAACGAAGCGTTCCATACATTGGTAACTACATGGATAGACAACTACACACAAGACAACAAAGATTCTCCTGTTTCTCCGGCCACAATGTGGGACGTTGCTAAAGCCACACTAAGTTGTCATCTAATTGCATATGCTTCCTCTAAGAAAAAAGCAATGGAAGCACACAGGCTAGATCTTGAGAGGGAGCTGGAACGCTGTGAAAAAGTACGTAAACAATCCCCAGACAGCACCTCCTGGAGTCAACTTAAAGCAGCCAAAGCCAAACTAAATTTGGACTATACTCGGGAGATAAAAAAAGTTTTCTTTACTAAACAGAAATACCATGAGTATAGCAATAGGCCTAGTAGATTGCTTGTTTACCAATTAAAAAAAGAGCAGTCAGAGCGCACAATTATGGCTATCCGAACAGCAGAGGACGAGGTCACATATGACCCAAAAAATATCAATTTAACTTTTCATGATTTTTACTGCAAACTATATACCTCTGAGAGAAAACACACGGAGGCAGAACTCCACTCCTTCCTAGAGGGAATCTCGCTACCTAAACTATCAGAGACCGACCAAGAAGATCTCAACTCCCCCTTCACTCCTGAGGAGATCCTGGAGGCAATCACCTCCATGCCACCTAACAAGTCCCCAGGCCCAGATGGATTCCCCAGAGAGTTCTACAAAGCTTTTTGGCCCCAGCTTAGCCGTATTTTCATGCCAATGCTGGAGGATTTTTGCAAAAACGGAGTTCTCCCAGACTCAATGCACACAGCTCGCATTACAGTGTTGCTCAAAAAAGACAAGGAACCTCTATCCTGCTCCTCCTTCCGGCCCATAAGCTTGTTGGATTTCCACTACAAAATAATTACCAAATTGCTCGCCAAAAGACTAAACACTCTTCTTCCCAAAATAATAAAAGCGGACCAAACTGGATTTATTAGAGACAGATACTCTTCTGATAACATTCGCCGTCTTTTTGATATTATTGATCAAGTAAATGCACAGAAGACCCCTGTCCTGCTGGCTTCACTGGATGCTGAGAAGGCGTCCGACAGGATGGAGTGGAGCTTTCTGTTCTCAGTCTTAGAAAAGTTCAATATGGGCCCAAACTTTATTAAATGGATCAAATCACTATACTCTCATCCAAAGGCCATGGTGACTACTAACGGACTGAACTCTGACAGATTCCCTTTGGGACGGGGCACAAGACAAGGGTGCTCGCTGTCCCCCCTGCTCTACTTGTTGGGGCGGAGCCTCTTGCAGAGTTGATAAGGAGCAATCCAAGTATTATGGGTGTTTCTGCAGGCGGCCTTCAGCACAAGATTTCGCTTTACGCGGATGATGTCTTGCTCTACATATCCAACCCTGAGAAATCCCTTCCTCCCATTTTAGACACAATTGCTCAGTATGGCACGTTTGCAGGTTATAAGATCAATTTTAACAAATCTACTGTCTGCCCTCTCAATATTACACTCACCAGCTCTATGAAGACACTATGTCCATTCCAATGGAAGACACAGGGGTTTCAATACCTTGGGATCTTCATAACACCAGATCTGAATAGCCTTTTCAAGGAGAATTATCTTCCACTCCTGGATCGAATCAAGAAAGATCTCCAAACCTGGATCTCCCTCCCAGTTAGCTTAGTAGGAAGAATTAATGTCATCCGTATGAACATCCTCCCTAGACTGAACTATTTATTTCAGATGCTCCCATGCTATCTCCCAGCTTCCTTTTTGAAAACAACTAACCAAAGCATCACCAAATTTATATGGGGCAATAAAAAACCTAGGATCAAGTTCTCCACTCTATCGAAACCTGAATCTAAGGGCCGTCTTGCCCTTCCCTCCCTTCAATTGTACTACTGGTCTGCCCAAATCCGCAACATGCTAACATGGATCACAAACAGACAAGAGTCAACGTGGATTCAGATAGAAGCTCAATCCTGTGGTTCATTGCCACTAAGCTCAATTATATTCATTAATAACTTTAGTGAAGTGGGCAACATAGCCAAAACCTTTGTGATTTACAGCACCCTACTAGCGTGGAGGGACTGTAAGAAATATCAAATAAAATAAAATTTCTTTATATGGCCCTTCGTACATCAGCTGATATCTCAAAGTGCTGTATAGAAACCCAGCCTAAAACCCCAAACAGCAAGCAATGCAGGTGTAGAAGCACGGTGGCTAGGAAAAACTCCCTAGAAAGGCCAAAACCTAGGAAGAAACCTAGAGAGGAACCAGGCTATGAGGGGTGGCCAGTCCTCTTCTGGCTGTGCCGGGTGGAGATTATAACAGAACATGGCCAAAATGTTCAAATGTTCATAAATGACCAGCATGGTCAAATAATAATAATCACAGTAGTTGTCGAGGGTGCAGCACCTCAGGAGTAAATGTCAGTTGGCTTTTCATAGCCGATCATTAAGAGTATCTCTACCGCTCCTGCGGTCTCTAGAGAGTTGAAAACAGCAGGTCTGGGACAGGTAGCACGTCCGGTGAACAGGTCAGGGTTCCATAGCCGCAGGCAGAACAGTTGAAACTGGAGCAGCAGACAGCCAGGTGGACTGGGGACAGCAAGGAGTCATCATGTCAGGTCGTCCTGAGGCATGGTCCTAGGGCTCAGGTCCTTCGAGAGAGAGAAAGAAAGAGAGAAAGAGAGAATTAGAGAGAGCATACTTAAATTAACACAGGACACCGGATAAGACAGGAGAAGTACTCCAGATATAACAAACTGACCCTAGCCCCCCGACACATAAACTACTGCAGCATAAATACTGGAGGCTGAGACAGGAGGGGTCAGGAGACACTGTGGCCCCATCCGATGATACCCCCGGACAGGGCCAAACAGGCAGGATATAACCCCACCCACTTTGCCAAGGCACAGCCCCCACACCACTAGAGGGATATCTTCAACCACCAACTTACCATCCTGAGACAAGGCCGAGTATAGCCCACAAAGATCTCCGCCACGGCACAACCCAAGGGGGGGCGCCAACCCAGACAGGATGATCACGTCAGTGACTCAACCCACTCAAGTGACGCACCCCTCCTAGGGACGGCATGAAAGAGCACCAGTAAGCCAGTGACTGAGCCCCTGTAATAGGGTTAGAGGCAGAGAATCCCAGTGGAGAGAGGGGAACCGGCCAGGCAGAGACAGCAAGGGCGGTTCGTTGCTCCAGAGCCTTTCCGTTCACCTTCACACTCCTGGGCCAGACTACACTCAATCATAGGACCTACTGAAGAGATGAGTCTTCAATAAAGACTTAAAGGTTGAGACCGAGTCTGCGTCTCTCACATGGGTAGGCAGACCATTCCATAAAAATGGAGATCTACAGGAGAAAGCCCTGCCTCCAGCTGTTTGCTTAGAAATTCTAGGGACAATTAGGAGGCCTGCGTCTTGTGACCGTAGCGTACGTGTAGGTATGCACGGCAGGACCAACTCTGAAAGATAGGTAG
The DNA here is from genome assembly GCF_045679555.1 of Salvelinus alpinus. NCBI lineage: Eukaryota > Metazoa > Chordata > Actinopteri > Salmoniformes > Salmonidae > Salvelinus > Salvelinus alpinus. The sequence goes on along the minus strand of NC_092103.1, from coordinate 32,053,783 downwards.
GAGCAAGCCCATGTAACGCTTTGTAGGTTAACAGTAAAACCTTGAAATCAGCCCTTGCTTTAACAGGAAGCCAGTGTAGGGAAGCTAGCACTGGAGTAATATGATAAAAAATGTGGGTTCTAGTCAGGATTCTAGCAGACGTATTTAGCACTAACTGAAGTTTATTTAGTGCTTTATCCGGGTAGCCGGAAAGTAGAGCATTGCAGTAGTCTAACCTTGAAGTAACAAAAGCATGGATACATTTTTCTGCATAATTTTTGGACAGAAATTTTTGCAATGTTACGTAGATGGAAAAAAGCTGTCCTTGAAACAGTCTTGATATGTTCGTCAAAAGAGAGATCAGGGTTCAGAGTAACGCCGAGTTCCTTCACAGTTTTATTTGAGACGGCTTTACAACCATCAAGATTAATTGTCAGATTAAACAGAAGATCTCTTTGTTTCTTTGGACCTAGAACAAGCATCTCTGTTTTGTCCGAGTTTAAAAGTAGAAAGTTTGCAGCCATCCACTTCCTTATGTCTGAAACACAGGCTTCTAGCGAGGGCAATTTTGGGGCTTCACCGTGTTTCATTGAAATGTACAGCTGTGTGTCATCCGCATAGCAGTGAAAGTTAACATTATGTTTTCGAATGACATCCCCAAGAGGTAAAATATATAGTGAAACAATAGTGGTCCTAAAACGGAACCTTGAGGAACACCGAAATGTACAGTTGATTTGTCAGAGGACAAACCATTCACAGAGACAAACTGATATCTTTCCGACAGATAAGATCTAAACCAGGCCAGAACTTGTCCGTGTAGACCAATTTGGGTTTCCAATCTCTCCAAAAGAATGTGGTGATCGATGGTATCAAAGGCAGCACTAAGGTCTAGTAGCACGAGGACAGATGCAGAGCCTCGATCTGACGCCATTAAAAGGTCATTTATCACCTTCACAAGTGCAGATACAGTGCTATGATGGGGTCTAAAACCAGACTGAAGCATTTCGTATACATTGTTTGTCTTCAGGAAGGCAGTGAGTTGCTGCGCAACAGCTTTTTCTAACATTTTTGAGAGGAATGGAAGATTCGATATAGGCCGATAGTTTTTTATATTTTCTGGGTCAAGGTTTGGCTTTTTCAAGAGAGGCTTTATTACTGCCACTTTTAGTGAGTTTGGTACACATCCGGTGGATAGAGAGCCATTTATTATGTTCAACATAGGAGGGCCAAGCACAGGAAGCAGCTCTTTCAGTAGTTTAGTTGGAATAGGGTCCAGTATGCAGCTTGAAGGTTTAGAGGCCATGATTATTTTCATCATTGTGTCAAGAGATATAGTACTAAAACACTTAAGTGTCTCTCTTGATCCTAGGTCCTGGCAGAGTTGTGCAGACTCAGGACAACTGAGCTTTGGAGGAATACGCAGATTTAAAGAGGAGTCCGTAATTCGCTTTCTAATGATCATGATCTTTTCCTCAAAGAAGTTCATGAATTTATTACTGCTGAAGTGAAAGCCATCCTCACTTGGGGAATGCTGCTTTTTAGTTAGCTTTGCGACAGTATCAAAAATAAATTTAGGATTATTCTTATTTTTCTCAATTAAGTTGGAAAAATAGGATGATCGAGTAGCAGTGAGGGCTCTTCGATACTGCACGGTACTGTCTTTCCAAGCTAGTCGGAAGACTTCCAGTTTGGTGTGGCGCCATTTTCGTTCCAATTTTCTGGAAGCTTGCTTCAGAGCTCGGGTATTTTCTGTATACCAGGGAGCTAGTTTCTTATGACAAATGTTTTTAGTTTTTAGGGGTGCAACTGCATCTAGGGTATTGCGCAAGGTTAAATTGAGTTCCTCAGTTAGGTGGTTAACTGATTTTTGTCCTCTGACGTCCTTGGGCAGGCAGAAGGAGTCTGGAAGGTAATCAAGGAATCTTTGTGTTGTCTGAGAATTTATAGCACGACTTTTGATGCTCCTTGGTTGGGGTCGGAGCAGATTATTTGTTGCGATTGCAAACGTAATAAAATGGTGGTCAGATAGATTATGAGGAAAAACATTAAGATCTACAACATTTATTCCATGGGACAAAACTAGGTCCAGAGTATGACTGTGGCAGTGAGTAGGTCCAGAGACATGTTGGACAAAACCCACCGAGTCGATGATGGCTCCGAAAGCCTTTTGGAGTGGGTCTGTGGACTTTTCCATGTGAATATTAAAATCACCAAAAATTTCAATATTATCTGCTATGACTACAAGGTCCGATAGGAATTCAGGGAACTCAGTGAGGAACGCTGTATATGGCCCAGGAGGCCTGTAAACGATAGCTATAAAAAGGGATTGAGTAGGCTGCATACATTTCATGACTAGAAGCTCAAAAGACGAAAACGTCATTTTCTTTTTTGTAAATTGAAATTTGCTATCGTAAATGTTAGCAACACCTCCGCCTTTGCGGGATGCACGGGGGATATGGTCACTAGTGTAACCAGGAGGTGAGGCCTCATTTACCACAGTAAATTCATCAGGCTTAAGCCATGTTTCAGTCAGGCCAATCACATCAAGATTATGATCAGTGATTAGTTCATTGACTTTAACTGCCTTTGAAGTGAGGAATCTAACATTGAGTAGCCCTATGTTGAGATGTGAGGTCGCAAAATACCTGGGCATTTCCTCCCAAATATGTTCTCACTCGCCTATAGTAGGCAACCCAGACTTGCCAAAAGCCCAGCGGGATGCCAACTTTAATCTTTGGCATACTCTAGGAATCAGGACCTTTTCAGACCTATTTCATCAGAAGACCACTACACTGAAATCCTTTCAAGAGCTCTGCAGTGAATTCAATGTGCTAAGATCCCATTTAAAAAAAAATATCTTCAAATTAGACATGTCATTTCCTCATTTACTTCCAAGAGGAGGTTTAGAACTCAGTTGAATGAAGTTGAAACCCTTCTTGTCACAGCACAATCCATTAAAGGCAAACTATCTTATATCTATAGACTCCTTTCTGAGAAAGGAGGCTCCTCCTTTACTCCCTTGAAAATAATCTGGGAAAAGGACCTTGGTCTGACTATCAGTGATGAGTTATGGGCGGAGGTTTGCGACAGGGTATATTGCTCCTCTACTAATGTAAAAATGAAACAATCTAATTACACATTTTTGTACAAATTTTATTACACTCCCTTGAGACTCCATAGAATGAAAACAGACAATTCTCCTAACTGTAAAATATGTACTTCTGAAAGTGGAACCTATATGCATGTATTTTGGAGCTATAGAGAGATTGCCAGATTTTGGCAATCTATACATACTGCTGCACAGAAAATACTAGATGTACAGTTTGATATGACCCCGTGTATCTATCTTCTTAATGCCCAGCAGGACTTTGTTCTTGATCCTGACAGAGAAAATTTGCTTATGACCATTACATACTTTGCTAAGAAATGTATTCTTCTATTGTGGGCCTCTAATACCTCTCCTACATTTAAAATGTGGATTGACCAGATTGTTGACTTTCTCCCTCTTGAAAAGCTCACTTATGACCTCCGCAAGATACAGCCCAAGTTTGATAGACTCTGGTCTCCACTACTCAACTATATTTCAAATTGGACAGAGTGAATGGGGTGATTAGGGAGATGAGCAGATGCATGTTGTGTAAGGTGCTGTAAAATCTAAAAACAAATTATTTGCTCGTTGTCTCAGCTAAGGCTGGAAATAGCTAATAAGAACCTTGATAGTGCTGCTGCAAGTTTTATATTTTACATTTTGTAATAATTATTCTTTGTGTGTATGTATATATATATATATTAATATATTTTTTTATTTTTTTATTATTATTATATATATTTTCATTTTATTTTATTTTAAAGCCTGTCGCATCTGTGAATGTGGAATGTGTTTTGTTGGTTGATTGAAAAACAAGACAACTTAATAAAACTTTAAATTGAAAAAAAAGAATGTGAAATGTCAGAATAATAGTAGAGAGAATGATTTATTTCAGCTTTTATTTCTTTCATCACATTCCGAGGGGGTCAGAAGTTTAGATACACTCGATTAGTATTTGGTAGCATTGCCTTTAAATTGTTTAACTTGGGTCAAACATTTCGGGTAGCCTTCCACAAGCTTGCCACAATAATTTTGGCCCATTCCTCCTGACAGAGCAGGTGTAACTGAGTCAGGTTTGTAGGCCTCCTTGCTCGCACACACTTTTTCAGTTCTGCCCACACATTTTATATAGGATTGAGTCAGGGCTTTGTGATGGCCATTCCAATACCTTAACTTTGTCGTCCTTAAGCCATTTTGCCACAACTTTGGAAGTATGCTTGGGGTCATTGTTCATTTGGAAGACCCATTTGCGACCAAGCTTTAACTTCCTGACTGATGTCTTGAGATGTTGCTTCAATATATCCACATAATCATGATAACAACACCCACCCGTAGCATGCGCTCCAGCAGGTATATCTCACTGGTCATCCCCAAAGCCAACACCTCCTTTGGCCACCTTTCCTTCAAGTTCTCTGCTGCCAATGACTGGAACGAATTGCAAAAATCGCTGAAGCTGGAGACTTATATTTCCCTCACTAACTTTAAAACATCAGCTATCTGAGCAGCTAAACTTTAAAACATCAGCTATCTGAGCAGCTAACCGATCGCTGCAGCTGTACATAGCGCATCTGTAAATAGCCCACCCAATCTACCTACCTCATCCCCATACTGTTTTTATTTACTTTTCTGCTCTTTTGCCCACCAGTATTGCTACTTGCACATCACCATCTGCTCATCTATCACTCCAGTGTTAATTTGCTAAATTGTAATTACTTCGCTACTATAGCCTATTTATTGCCTTACCTCCTCACGCCATTTGCACACACTGTATATAGACTTTCTTTTTTTTCTATTGTGTTATTGACTGTACGCTTGTTTATTCCACGTGTAACTCTTTGTTGTTGTTTGTGTCGCACTGCTTTGCTTTATCTTGGCCAGGTCGCAGTTGTACATTAGAACTTGTTCTCAACTAGCCTACCTGGTTAAATAAAGGTGAAATGATTTATTTATTTATTTTCCTGCCTCATGATGCCATCTATTTTGTGAAGTGCACCAGTCCCTCCTGCAGCAAAGCACCCCCACAACATGATGCTGCCACCCCCGTGCTTAACGGTTGGGATGGTGTTCTTTGACATTTTCCTCCAAACATAACGATGGTCATTATGGCCAAGCAGTTCAATTTTTGTTTCATCAGACCAGAGGACATTTCTCCAAAAAGTACGATATTTGTCCCCATGTGCAGTTGCAAACTGTAGTCTGGCTTTTTTATGGCGGTTTTGGAGCAGTGGCTTCTTCCTTGCTGAGCGGCCTTTCAGAGTATGTCGATATAAGACAAGTTTTACTGTGGATATAAATACTTTTGTGCCTGTTTCCTTCAGCATCTTCACAAGGTCCTTTGCTGTTGTTCTGGGATTGATTTCCAAAGTACGTTCATCTCTAGGAGACAGAATGCATCTCCTTCCTGAGCGGTATGATGGCTGCGTGGTCCCATGGTGTTTATACTTGCGTACTATTGTTTGTACAGATGAACATGGTACCTTCAGGCATTTGGAAATTGCTCCCAAGGATGAACCAGACTTGTGGAGGTCTACAATAATTTTTCTGAGGTCTTGGCTGATTTCTTTAGATTTTCCCATGATGTCAAGCAAAGAGGCACTGAGTTTGAAGGTAGGCCTTGAAATACATCCACAGGTACACCTCCAATTCACTCAAATGATGTCAATTAGCCTATCAGAAGCTTCTAAAGCCATGACAACATTTTCTGGAATTTTCCTAGCTGTTTAAAGGCACAGTCAATTTAGTGTATGTAAACTTCTGATCCACTGGAATTGTGGTACAGTGAATAATAAGTGAAATAACCTATCTGTAAACAATTGTTGGAAAAATTACTTCTGTCATGCACAAAGTATATGTCTTAACCGACTTGCCAAAACTATAGTTTGTTTAACAAGAAATTTGTGGAGTGGTTGAAAAATGAGTTTTAATGACTCCAACCTAATTGTATGTAAACTTTCAACTTCAACTGTATGTTATTTACTATTCATGTCTGTTTGGCACAAAATAATCTGAAACAAAACCAAAACAAACAGAAAAGGCATCAAACAAGTTTGTAGAGTCACAAACTTGATGTAATCATTGTATATGGGACCAAATACAAGAGAATTTATCCCAATACTTTTGGTCCCCTAAAATGGGAGGACTATATACAAAAAGTGCTATTATTTCTAAACGGTTTACCTAATATGGATGAAAATACCCTCAAATTAAAGCAGACAGTCTGTACTGTACTGTCCAAATTGTCACTGTACCAATACTTTTGGAGATCATTGTGTCGTGTCTTTGGCTATGCCGGATTAAGTGATATGACATGCTATTCTATAAAATCCTTTCTCTGTAATTAATATAACCTGATTGAGCTTGTCATGTTTTGTCTTTGATCATCATGTCTTGTCCCTGTGCTTCCCTCTGCTGGTCTTATTAGGTTCTTTCCCTTTTTCTATCCCTCTCTCTCCCCCTCCCTCTCTCCCTCTCTCGCTCTCTCTCTCTATCGTTCCGTTCCTGCTCCCAGCTGTTTCTCATTCTCCTAACCTTCATTTACTCTTTCACACCTGTCCCCTATTTTGCCCTCTGATTAGAGTCCCTATTTCTCCCTCTGTTTTCCGCTTCTGTCCTTGTCGGATTCTTGTTTGATGTTTGCTGTTCTGTGTCCTTGTTCCGCCCTGTCGTGTTTTTGCCTTCTTCAGATGCTGCGTGTGAGCAGGTGTCTATGTCAGCTACGGCCTGTGCCTTCCTGAAGCGACCTGCAGTCTGTGGTCGCGTCTCCAGTCGTTCCTCTCTACTGACGAGAGGATTTCAGTTTCCTGTTTTGGATTTTATCATTGTTTGTTTAAGACTGGATTAAAGACTCTGTTTCTATTAAGTCGCTTTTGGGTCCTCATTCACCAGCATAACAGAGATTGATCTCCTTCCGGGGACCACTCCCCCTCGGGGTAGACTATACTCTCTGTCGGCTCCCGAACGTAAGGCTCTCGAGGATTATCTGTCTGTTTCTCTCGACGCCGGTACCGTGGTGCCTTCTTCCTCTCCCGCCGGAGCGGGGTTTTTTTTTGTTAAGAAGAAGGACGGTACTCTGCGCCCCTGCGTGGATTATCGAGGGCTGAATGACATAACGGTTAAGAATCGTCATCCGCTTCCCCTTATGTCGTCAGCCTTCGAGATTCTGCAGGGAGCCAGGTTCTTTACTAAGTTGGACCTTCGTAACGCTTACCATCTCGTGCGCATCAGAGAGGGGGACGAGTGGAAAACGGCGTTTAACACTCCGTTAGGGCATTTTGAATACCGGGTTCTGCCGTTCGGTCTCGCTAATGCTCCAGCTGTCTTTCAGGCATTAGTTAATGATGTACTGAGAGACATGCTGAACATCTTTGTTTTCGTTTACCTTGACGATATCCTGATTTTTCTGTTTTCCGCTTCTGTCCTTGTCGGATTCTTGTTTGATGTTTGCTGTTCTGTGTCCTTGTTCCGCCCTGTCGTGTTTTTGCCTTCTTCAGATGCTGCGTGTGAGCAGGTGTCTATGTCAGCTACGGCCTGTGCCTTCCTGAAGCGACCTGCAGTCTGTGGTCGCGTCTCCAGTCGTTCCTCTCTACTGACGAGAGGATTTCAGTTTCCTGTTTTGGATTTTATCATTGTTTGTTTAAGACTGGATTAAAGACTCTGTTTCTATTAAGTCGCTTTTGGGTCCTCATTCACCAGCATAACAGAGCTAATCATGTAAATGTAATTAACCACGAAATTAACCACGAAAGAGTGTTTATAGAGCTGTTATCTTCCGAATAAACTCTTGAGAAACCTAGTAATATTTTACATCAATAGCAGTCAATATTAATCGTCACCTTATTTCAGTCTCATCTGAACATCGTAGAATTCTTGGTTATCTTCACGAACCCTGGCTAACAAGTTGAATCAGCAATACAAAATTGGGTTTGATTATATATTTACTAAATACCTAACTAATCACACAGAATTACATATACACAGAATGAATCATACCTTGATTACAAATTATGTCATAAAGGAAAACGTCCCTAGCGGACGGAACAGATATGACAGCTGGTTACACAAAGGAAAGGGGGTTGGGTTTGAGTGAAAGAGCGGGAAGACTGAGGAACAAAGGGAGAAGCTGTGCTATCGTAAATACAGTATCTTATGCATTCTAAATTACCGCCCATTTGGAAAAGGAAAATGCAATAAATATTTACTCTGAGCTGCGCTTCGGTAGGTTGGTCGTAGATGCTGGCCGTGTTGGCCAACAGAGATCCTCCTGTCCTCGGAAGAATGTCACTGGTGGTAAATTGGATACGTTGTAGTATCGTCGTTGTGTGGTAGACGGAATAGGTCATCCGTCCTTTCCTAGCCCACGTTTACAGCTGCTGTTGCTAACTCAACGGCTAGGATGTCTCACTTCTTTAGTGAATAAGAGTTCAAAGTTTATACCATTCACAACCAAAACTCACGCTGAGGTTGGCTTAGTTCTGTAGTTGACATGTTAGTCCTTTTCAATGTATGGACCGTCGTCCTATCGTCCTCGGAGCAGATAGTTACATTTTCGTCAAGGGCTTATATAGTGGAGGGAGAGAAGGGTGTGTTTCATAGTTTATAACCCATGTCTCTTCACAGGGGCGGGCCACTGATTGAGCAGAGCTCTAACTTTATGAAAACCCAAATCTCTCATTTGGAAGCTAAAATTACATTTAATCTTTTCACAAATAGTGAAATGTGAATCTGATAACTAGAATGTGTAGACTTTCCCAGATACAGTTTATGTCGTCCTGTCATCAGTCATAATGTCTCAGATGACAACTGAACTGACATCATATTCATTAAGTACCAACGCATATTTTCAACTGGTTCTATTACCGAAATATGGTTCCTTTCCCCCCACTTGTTTGATGTTCCCAGACTCTCTATGTTTAACAAAGGCTATTCAAGAGTCCTTCAGTAGAGTCAAGAGAGAGAGGGGAGAAAGGTATTTATGGGGGGGTCATAAACCTTACCCACAGGCCAACGTCATGACAATTGTATTCCTGCTACCGTTCCTACTTCTTTTAAAAATATGTTTCTATTACATGGCTGTATCTTTTTTTATATACAGTACCAGTCCAAAGTTTGGACACACCTACTCATTCCAAGGTTTTTCTTTATGTTTACTATTTTCTACATTGTAGAATAATATAGAAGACATCTAAACTATGAAATAACACATATGGAATCATGTAGTAACCCAAAAAGTGTTAACAAATTCTTCAAAATAGCCACCCTTTGCACACGCTTGGCATTCTCTCAATCAGCTTGATGAGGTAGTCACCTGGAATGCACTTCAATTAACAGGTGTGCCTTGTTAAAAGTTAATTTGTGGAATTTCTTTCCTTCTTAATGCATTTGAGCCAATCAGTTTTGTCGTCACAAGGTAGGGTTGGTATACAGAAGATAGTCCTATTTGGCAAAAGTCCATATTATGGAAGGACAGATCAAATAAGCAAAGACATGAAGGTCAGTCGATGTGGAACATTACAAGAACTTGTAAAGTTTCTTCATGTGCAGTCGCAAAAACCATCAAGCGCAATGATGAAATTGGCTCTCATGAGGACTGCCACAGGAAAGGAAGACCCAGAGTTACCTCTGCTGCACAGGATAAGTTCATTAGAGATAACTGCACTTCGGATTGCAGCCCAAATAAATGCTTCACAGAGTTCCAGTAACAGACACATCTCAACACCAACTGTTCAGAGGGGACTGCGTGAATCAGGCCTCCATGGTCGAATTGCTGCAAAGAAAATACTAATAAAGGACCAATAAGAAGAAGAGACTTGCTTGGGCCAAGAAACAAGAGCAATGGACATTACACCGGTGGAAATTTGTCCTTTGGTCTGATGAGTCCAAATTCAAGATTTTTAGTTCCAACCACCGTGCCTTTCTGAGACACAGAGTGGGTGAATGGTGGTTTCCACTATGAATCATGGAGGAGGTGTGATGGTGTGGGGGTGCTTTGCTGGTGACACTGTCAGTGATTTATTTAGAATTCAAGGCACACTTAACCAGCATGGCTGCCAGAACATTCTGCAGCGATACGCCATCCATCTGGTTTGCGCTTAGTGGGACTATCATTTGTTTTTCAACAGGACGATGACCCATAACACACCTCCAGGCTGTGTAAGGGCTATTTGACCAAGATGGCGCCGACAGAGATGGTCGCCTCGCTTCGAGTCCTTAGGAAACTATGCACTATTTTGTTTTTTTATGTATTATTTCTTACATTGTTAGCCCAGAAAATCTCAAGTGTTATTACATACAGCCGGGAAGAACTATTGGATATAAGAGCGACGTCAACTTACCAACATTATGACCAGGAATACAACTTTCCCGAAGCGGATCCTTTGTTTGGACCACCACCCAGGACATTGGATCTAATCCCAGAGGTCGACCCAAAACAACGCCGCCGCAGAAGAGGTAGACAGAGCGGCCTCCTTGTCAGACTTCAAAGGCGTGCACACGACACACCGCTTCGAGTATATTACTCGTCAATGTCCAGTCTGTTACGTTCGTTGTTTGAATGAGGAGACCAAGGTGCAGCGTGGTAGGCAAACATCATACTTTTATTAAAATGAACACCGAAAAACAACAAAATACAAAAACGAACGTAAAGTTCTGCAGGCTACACAGCAACTATACAAAATCAAGATCCCACAAACTAAGGTGGGAAAAGGCTGCCTAAGTATGATCCCCAATCAGAGACAACGGTAGACAGCTGCCTCTGATTGGGAACCATACCAGGCCAAACAAAGAAATAGGAAAACTAGATTTCCCACCCTAGTCACACCCTGACCAAAATAGAGAATTATAAGGATCTCTAAGGTCAGGGCGTGACAGTACCCCCCCACAAACGTGCGGACTCCGGCCGCAAACCTGAACCTATAGGGGAGGGTCCGGGTGGGCATCTACCCTCAGTGGCGGCTCCGGTGCGGGACACAGACCCCGCTCCGCTCGTGGCTCCGCCAACTTCGGTGGCGCCTCTGGTGCGGAGAACGTCGCCGGAAGCTCCGGACTGTGAATCATTGCCGGAGGAATCGAACCATGGATCGTCGCCGGGGACTCCGGACCGTATATCGTTGCCGGGGACTCCGGACTGGGAATCCCAGCTGGAGGCTCCGGACTGGGAACCGTCGCTGGAGGCTCCGGACTGGGGACCGTCGCTGGAGGTTCCGGACTGGAGACCGTCGCTGGAGGCTCCGGACTGGGGACCGTCGCTGGAGGCTCCGGACTGGGGACCGTCGCTGGAGGTTCCGGACTGGAGACCGTCGCTGGAGGCTCCGGACTGGGGACCGTCGCTGGAGGCTCCGGACTGGGAACCCTCGCTGGAGGCTCCGGACTGGGAACCCTCGCTGGAGCCTCCGCACCATGGATCATCACTGGAGGCTTCGGCCATGGATCATCACTGGAGGCTTCGGGCCATAGATCATCACTGCAGGCTCCGGTCCATGGATCATCACTGGAGGCTTCGTGCCATGGATCATCACTGGAGGCTTCGGGCCATGGATCATCACTGGAGGCTTCGGGCCATGGATCATCCCTGGAGGCTTCGGGCCATGGATCATCACTGGAGGCTTCGTGCCATGGATCATCACTGGAGGCTTCGGGCCATGGATCATCACTGGAGGCTTCGGGCCATGTATCATCACTGGAGGCTTCGGACTGGGAACCCTCACAGGAGGCTCCGGACTGCGGAGGCGCACTGGAAGCCTGGTGCGTGGAGCAGGCACAGGGCGTACCAGGCTGGAGAGACGCACTGGAGGCCGGGTGCGTGGAGCTGATACAGGATATACTGGGCCGTGGAGGCGCACTGGAGGTCTGGAGCGTAGAGCTGGCACAACCCGTCCTGGCTGGATGCTCACTTTAGCCCGGCAAGTGCGGGGCGCTGGCACAGGACGCACTGGGCTGTGAAGGCGCACTGGAAACACAGTGCGTAGAGCCGGCGTAGGATATCCTGGTCCGAGGAGGCGTACTGGAGACCAGGAGCGCTGAGCCGGCACAACCCGTCCTGGCTGGATGCTCACTTTAGCCCGGCAAGTGCGGGGCGCTGGCACAGGACGCACTGGGCTGTGAAGGCGCACTGGAAACACAGTGCGTAGAGCCGGCGTAGGATATCCTGGTCCGAGGAGGCGTACTGGAGACCAGGAGCGCTGAGCCGGCACAACCCGTCCTGGCTGGATGCTCATTTTTGCACGGCAATTGCGGGGAGCTGGCACTGAGCGCACCGGGCTGTGAATGCGCACTGGAGACACAGTATGTATCACCGCATAACATGGTGCCTGAACGGTCACACGCTCCTTAAAGCGAGTATGGGGAGTTTGCTCTGGTCTGAAACCTGGCTCCCCAACCACCCTGTGTGCCTCTCGTGCTTGCGTCGTGGTTGCGAACCCCGGAGTCGTCGTTGATCCTCCTTCGCTGCCTCCACCTGCTTCCATGGCAGGGTCTTGTCCCCTGCCATAACCTCCTCCCATGTCCATGATGTCCTCCACTCCCTTTTCTCCCAGGCCCAGGATCCCTGCTCCTCCTGGCCACGCTGCTTGATCCTTTGGTGGTGGGATCTTCTGTTACGGCAAACATCTTACTTTTATTAAAATGAACACCGAAAAACAACAACATTTTAATTTTCAGGCTTACATATAATTTTGTCCTACAGTTTCATCAACTTGCAGTGAACACTGAGCTGTGTTTTATGGATTCATTAATTTCAGTGATTGAAGGAATGCAGGAATTTAAAAAGTAAATAGTGTACAAATCTGATCTTCTCTGACTACTCCCTTCCATCTTTGAAGAGACTGAGAACAAGAGGGTCTTTATAGTTTTACATCCGCTTCAAAGACTAGGCAGGGAAGATAGCCCACTCAAACTGTCACAATAAAACATGCACACTCACAAACCTTAAACACATCCAAACAAAAACAGAAATACACACTTATACAGCTAAAAACCACATAGAGATTCATTCACACACAATACGCAAAAACATACACATCAACGTACCCACAGGCATGCAGCGCACAAGCATGCACACGCACACACACATACACACACGCACGCACGCACACACACACGCACACACACACACACACACACACACACACACACACACACACACACACACACACACACACACACACACACACACACACACACACACACACACACACACACACACACACACACACACACACACACACACACAAACACAAGCCTGTACACATTTACAGACGCACACATACACAAATGGAAAATTGAGTATAGACAGGCATTTTTTTTAACTTTGGGTTAGTGGCCCTTGGGGTTCCCCTAATACAAGTAATCTATCTACCAGGGAAGGGACAAATCTGAACAGTCTGAGGACAGTCATTACAGGAAAGGTGTGTGTCCTTCAACAACCAATAAGATGCTTTCTGGAGGCGGGTCAGACCAGCTCAGAGAAACTGAGGTCAGCGCCTTTGTCACATGACCTGGGTGACACCAACAGGACCAACCGGTGTGAAAAACCGAGAGGGGGATTACTGTGGAAAGCTCCCTGGGGATTGAAACAATTTCTCAGACTTTACCAGGCTAGGATTGCGGCGTTCTGAAGCATTTTCTTATTTTATAGTCTAACAGCATTTCTTCACTAATTCAATCTTCCGTGTTCGATCACTCAAGTCACGTTTGTCTTGGATCTGCATAATGTGTGCCCTGGAAACCTAATCAGGAGAACTTCATACATGTCAGATAACATTCCATTCCATGGTTTTTATGTTGTGCTGTGATGATAGAGATATTGTAACACAACTCTTTCACTTCTAACAACTATATACAAATTGAAAACACCAATAAATAGAATATCACTTTAAAACCATGAGGAAATGTTCGATATAACAGCTCCCAAATGCTTTGGATCGCACCCTAACTAAATGGACACAGTTCAAACTAACTCACAGCATGTTTAAGAACTCTTGTGACATCCTTAAAACATCCCTAATTATTGGATTATCTTCTAATTCTGCATCAGGGAATACACACACATCCTTTGAGCGGAAGAATGCTGCAACAGTCAAGTAGGATGCCGTGCTTTGTGAGTGATTGGGAGTGTGGTCCGGTTGGTTCTAAACCACTGTGTTACGATGACTCATGTGGCCTTGGCTTGGACCATTCCACCTCTCTCTTTCAAGCTTTTTAAACCCATTTCAAAGTTTAATGGAGAGTTAGTGTCTGCTAGTCATCAGGAATAGAATAGCCCCCAAAGTATTTCAACTGTAACTGTAGATTACGACACATTATGGTTGATTTTTATATCGAAAGCTTCTGTCACTGATGAGAATATTATAATAAGACCTTGGCTCTACACAAGTTTGATGAGTAAGAAGGCTCTAATTACATTGGCTGGTCATTCATAAATTAGTAATTGCCATTCTACTGTAGCTTGTTCATAAATAGTAACGTTGAGAAGATGTTGTGTTGTAATGGATGTACATTATTTGACATTATAATATACCATTTAGCAGACACTTTTCTTCAAAGTGACTTAGTCACGCATGCAATTTTCTTTATGTATGGGTGGTCCCAGGAATTGAACCCACTATTTATTTATTATTTGTTATTTAACCTTTATTTAACTAGGCACGTCAGTTAAGAACAAATTCTTATTTACAATGACGGCCTAGGAACAGTGGGTTAACAGCCTTGTTCAGGGGCCGAATGACAGATTTTTACCTTGTCAGCTCAGGGATTCGATTGGTTACTGGCCCAACACTCTAACCACTAGGCTACCTGCCGCCCCACTATGTTGGTGTTGCAAGTGCCATGCTCTACCAACTGAGCTACAGAGGACCACCATGAATCACTTAGCTAACACTTGACACTGTGTTCATTGATTTCCTCTCTAGCCATTAACTTCAGTGACAGGATGTCTTACATGAG
The DNA here is from genome assembly GCF_045679555.1 of Salvelinus alpinus. NCBI lineage: Eukaryota > Metazoa > Chordata > Actinopteri > Salmoniformes > Salmonidae > Salvelinus > Salvelinus alpinus. Next base: position 32,038,779 of record NC_092103.1, on the reverse strand, counting down.
AAAAAGAGGAAGAGGACAGGTCACTGGAGAGGAAGTTGTCATAATGTACTGCATTTTCCTTCACATATTGTAATAATTCTCATTACTTACTCATAGCCTTCTCTGCGTGTGATGCTTTTGGTTACGCCTCTATGCCAATTTACCTTCACATCCACCCTAAAATACCAATAATCTTAAATAAATAAACTTGGCCGAATAGCATATTAGTATGTTTGTTTTATTTGTTTTTTACCAACGCACTGTCAACATCCTGACCAAGGCTGGAACAAACATCTAAATATTGTCCCTCTTGCAGCTGTTTTTTGTTAAAAACAAAATGGAACTTTATTTGATTCAAACAGAGTGTACCATACTTGCACAGTGACTAACATCCTTTGAGCATAAAGTTCACACAGTGTTATAGGCCTACGGGTTGAAACGGAGAGTGAAGACAATGAAACAGATGATTATTTCCAATAACCGGTATTCCCATTAGATATCAGCTATATGTTATATTGAGGAAAACAACGTTCCATTAAATTCAAACACACCACAGAGAGTTGCGTTTTACAAATCACACCCTTGTTTCCACTCAGAAAGACAGATGTCTCTGCAAGAGAGAGGGTGCTTCGTCAGTAGGGCTATAACCATGGCGTTCTTCTGTTTGCAGTAAAACAAGAGAGAGGGTGCTTCGTCAGTAGGGCTATAACCATGGCGTTCTTCTGTTTGCAGTAAAACACCATGCAAAGCATCAAACACCTGTTATGTGTATAAATAAACAAAGAAATACAGTACACATTCAGTAGTGACATACAGGATATCATGTGGAAACAGTGTCATACAGTACAGGAAAGGTTGCAAAACTCTATAAAAGTATTTGTGCTTTATGTGGTAAAACCCAGCTTATGGGTAGCATCCCAACTGACACCCTATTCACTATGGGTCCTGGTCAAAAGTAATATAAAGGGAATAGGGTGCCATTTGGGACACAAGTCGAGATGTTTACCACCCCAGTGAACTTCCCGTTGACACTGAGTGCTGCTGCGGTTCACTCTTTGACATTATAGATATATAGCATCCAGAAACACACATCTATGTTTTGTATTTTATCACAGTATGATATAGCTTCTATTTTGACGGATGCTATGCTAATTGTGCTTAATAATAAAAAATTGCTAATAAAAAAAGGCAGTTAGATTTTCAGATGAATAGTACTTCAGAGGGGGATGTCCCGTCTATCTATTGTATATCTACAATTGAGACTGAGACTGAACCAGAGTGCTGCTGGAAACTGTGTTGCCCCCGTCTTCAGTTGAAACCACACAGGTTTCGATTCCGTTTTGGGAAGTACATTCAGTGGTTCTAGAATTCTTTTTCAGGTTTTTCAAAAGTGTAATACATTAAATGGCTTGTTTTATTCACCTCAACTACGTAGTCATACGTCAATAAAATGACGTTACAATGATGTTTTACCACAGATACCAAAACTGGACATATTTGTAGGACATCGATGATAATGGTTGCTTACCACTCACACTGTAAATAGGTTTGTGTATGCTCTTTGAAACAACACAAATAATCAACTGAACTGTGACGAATTCCTCGAAACTTAAAGATGATATTTAGCATTATGTTCATGGGAAACTCGCATATGACACTTTTACATCAGATGACATATCCTGTCAAGTCAGACTAGGTAGGGTCAGATTGACTAGTAATTGGGTGCAAAGTTTGCACTTGTTTTTTCCAGAGGAAATGAAACAGATTCCTAAAGGGTCACAAAAAGGATAAGAGAAGGATTATGTAAGGTAAAGTTTGAATGAAAACAGTGTAATGTTTAAAGGTTTATTTTTGGTTATTTTATCCCCACTGGGAAACAACTATGCAATCTTTGAAACTTAAATCTGGCCCTCAATGTGTGTTCAACAGTCACTAGTTAAATATAGAGACACAGGTCTTATGATCTTGTTTTTCTTACTTTGTCATGATATTGAGAAATTTGCACTCAACATTCCCCACTAATCCTTAGAAAAACCATTCCATTGTTGCCACACATACAGTAAACACAATGTTTTGTGAACCATATCTAAACTGTGCTCTTTCCGTAATCTTTATACAGCATCCTATACCACAATATGAGCTTGAACATCATATCAAAAAGTATCCATTTTATGAACAGTTGTCTTAGATGTTCCTCAATGATCAAAATCTACAGTGCTGAACTAAGGTTGACATTGTGACTCAGAAAAGGCAAACGGCAACCATTATAATGAAACCTCTATATTCTAACCCTTGGATGGAAATGCTTTGAATATGGGCACTTTTAAATAATTTCTAATGGCACCCTTACTCATTGCTCATAATAGTGAATCATGTAAGAGGTATCTAATGTTGCTGAGTAGGCATGCTGTGTAGAATGAGGAAATGAGCTGCTATCTGTACGGTACATTTACTATGTAGCTAAAGAGATAGACGATGGTGATGCAGGACAGTTAGGGTTAATGCTGTTCACAATAATAACTCTAATGGGAATTCTACATCTACTGTGTGTGTGTGTGTGTGTGTGTGTGTGTGTGTGTGTGTGTGTGTGTGTGTGTGTGTGTGTGTGTGTGTGTGTGTGTGTGTGTGTGTGTGTGTGTGTGTGTGTGTGTGTGTGTGTGTGTGTGTGTGTGGATCCCAAGTTCAGTCCACTAATTCAAATCAAATCAAATTTTATTGGTCACAAACACATTAACAGATGTTATTGCGGGTGTAGCTAAATGCTTGTGCTTCTAGCTCCGACAGTGCAGTAATATCTAACAAATTACACAACAAATACCCAGTACACATAAATCTAAGTAGGAATGAATTAAGACTACAGTGGGGCAAAAAAGTATTTAGTCAGCCACCAATTGTGCAAGTTCTCCCACTTAAAAAGATGAGAGAGGCCTGTAATTTTCATCATAGGTACACTTCAACTATGACAGACAAAATGAGAAAAAAAAATCCAGAAAATCACATTGTAGGATTTTTTATGAATTTATTTGCAAATTATGGTGGAAAATAAGTATTTGGTCACCTACAAACAAGCAAGATTTCTGTCTCTCACAGACCTGTAACTTCTTCTTTAAGAGGCTCCTCTGTCCTCCACTCGTTACCTGTATTAATGGCACCTGTTTGAACTTGTTATCAGTATAAAAGACACCTGTCCACAACCTCAAACAGTCACACTCCAAACTCGACTATGGCCAAGACCAAAGAGCTGTCAAAGGACACCAGAAACAAAATTGTAGACCTGCACCAGGCTGGGAAGACTGAATCTGCAATAGGTAAGCAGCTTGGTTTGAAGAAATCAACTGTGGGAGCAATTATTAGGAAATGGAAGACATACAAGACCACTGATAATCTCCAACGATCTGGGGCTCCACGCAAGATCTCACCCTGTGGGGTCCAAATGATCACAAGAACGGTGAGCAAAAATCCCAGAACCACACGGGGGGACCTAGTGAATGACCTGCAGAGAGCTGGGACCAAAGTAACAAAGCCTACCATCAGTAACACACTACGCCGCCAGGGACTCAAATCCTGCAGTGCCAGACGTGTCCCCCTGCTTAAGCCAGTACATGTCCAGGCCCGTCTGAAGTTTGCTAGAGAGCATTTGGATGATCCAGGAGAAGATTGGGAGAATGTCATATGGTCAGATGAAACCAAAATAGAACTTTTTGGTAAAAACTCAACTCGTCGTGTTTGGAGGACAAAGAATGCTGAGTTGCATCCAAAGAACACCATACCTACTGTGAAGCATGGGGGTGGAAACATCATGCTTTGGGGCTGTTTTTCTGCAAAGGGACCAGGACGACTGATCCGTGTAAAGGAAAGAATGAATGGGGCCATGTATCGTGAGATTTTGAGTGAAAACCTCCTTCCATCAGCAAGGGCATTGAAGATGAAACGTGGCTGGGTCTTTCAGCATGAGTGGCTTCGTAAGAAGAGCGGAACGGACTAAGATACAGTAGAATAGTATAGAAAACAGTATATACATATGAGTAATGCAAGATATGTAAACATTAAGTGGCTAAGATACAGAAGAATAGTATAGAATACAGTATATACAGTATATTCTCTCCTTTTTTTTTTTATTATGCAAACTCCAAACATATTGCAGTGCATGTAGGGATAGCACTTCGCTTTGAATTCTGCAGCGTCGCTGGCTCTGTCGAAGTGGGTACCGGAGGGTGTAATTACCCCTACTACACCCTCAATCATTTTCACTCCAGCCCCTCCATCAGCCACAATGGATTCTACAGCTGTCTCGGGTCCATCGATCCACACCGCCCATTGATCCTCGGGAGGTCTGCGAGACCACTCGAGGCGAAAGAGCGGCCGCACCTCCTACTGCCAAATTCTCTAAAACGACATTGGAGGTGGCTTATGGTAGAGAAATTAACATAAAATTCTCTGGAATCAGCTCCGGGTAGACATTCCTGCAGTCAGCATGCCAATTGCATGCTCCCTGAAAACTTGAGACATGTGTGGCAGCATTGTGTTGTGTGACAAAACTGCACATTTAAGAGTGGCCTTTTATTGCCCACCCACAATGTGCATCTGTGTAATGATCATGCTGTTTAATCAGTTTCTTGATATGCCACACCTATCAGGTGGATGGATTATCTTGGCAAATGAGAAATGCTCACTAACAGGGATGTAAACAAATTCATGCACAACATTTTTGAGAAATAAGCTTTTGTGCAAATGGAACATTTTGGGGATCTTTAATTTCAACTCATGAAACATAGGACCAACACTTTGCATGTTGCGTTTATATTTTTGTTCAGTGTACATTGTTCAAGGAGCGTTGGAAGTCATAATGTAAGTAACCTAATTTATGTCCCTCTAAGTCCCCTGAATGCATCTGTCGATCGTATAGCTATTGTATGACTGTTAGCACTGTGTGCCCTAGTAGGAAGTTCGCTGTGTGCCACTCACCCTACACTATCAGCTCAAACATAAATATCATTGTCATGTCTACTTTTGAGGCACTCAGTAAAATAATCAAAACAAGCAAGCATCCCAGAAGTGCTAAAAGTAGCCTACATTAACAAATTTAGCCTAAGAAACAACGTTCATGAAATCGAACTTGCTTGTAACAGACAACATTCATATACTGACTATCTCTGAAACTCACTTATATAATACCTTTGATGATATAATGGTAGCAATACATGGTTATAACATCTACAGAAGAGACAGAAATGCCAATAGGGATGGTGTTGCGGTGTATATTCAGAGTCATATTCCAGTAAAGCTTAGATAGGATCTCATGTCAAATACTGTTGAAGTAATATGGCTACAGGTTCATCTGCCTCACCTATAGCCCATTCTTGTGGGAAGCTGCTATAGACCACCAAGTGCTAACAGTCAGTATCTGGATAATATGTGTGAAATGCTTGATAATGCATGTGATATCAACAGAGAGGTACATTTTCTGGGTGAATATTGACTGGCTTTCATCAAGCTACCCACTAAAGAAAAAGCTTCAAACCCTAACCAGTGCCTGCAACCTGTTTCAGGTTATCAGTCAACCTACTAGGGTAGTTACAAACAGCACAGGAATGAAATCATCCACATCTATTGATCACATCTTTACTAATGCTGCAGAAATCTGATGTAAAGCAGTATCCAAATCCATCAGATGTAGTGATCACAATATGATAGCCATATCTAGGAAAACCAAAGTTCTAAAGGCTAGACAATATAGTGTATTAGAGGTCCTATAAGAGGTTTTGTAGTGATTCCTATGTTGATTATGTAAAGAATATTTGAGGTCTGTGGTGTGTAATGAGGAGCAACCAGATGCTGCGCTTGACACATTTATGAAATTGTTTACTCCAGTTACTAATAAACATACACCCATTAAGAAAATGACTGTAAAAATTGTTGAATCCCCATGGATTGATAAGGAATTGAAAAATGTTATAGTTGAGAGGGATAAGGAAAAAAGGAATGGCAAATAAGTTTGACTGCACAACCAATTGGCAAACCTATTGCAAATTGAGAAACCATCTGACTAAACAGAACAAAAAGAAGAATAAACTATACATATGAGCTGTTTTGTTAGACTTTTGATCTTTTGATCATAGCATGCTGCTGGAAAATATTATAGCTTTACACTGCCTGCTATATTGTGGATTGAGAGTCTAACAGAACACAGAGGGTGTTCCTTAATGGTAGCCTCTCCAACATAATCCAGGTAGAATCAGGCATTCCCCAGGGCAGCTGTCTAGGCCCCTTCCTTTTTTAAGTCTTTACTAATGACCTGCCACTGGTTCTGAGTAAAGCCTGTGTGTTTATGTATGCTGATGACTTAACACTATACACTTCAGCTATTACAGTGAGTGCAATCACTGCAACACTGGGCCTCCCGAGTGGTGCAGCGGTCTAAAGCACTGCATCGCAGGTGTCACTACAGACCCAGGTTCAAACCCAGGCTGTGTCACAACTGGTTGTGACCGGGAGACCCATAGGGTGGTGCACAATTGGGCTAGCGTTGTCCGGTTTAGGGGAGGATTTGGCCAGGGGACTTTACTTGGCTCATTGCGCTCTAGCGATTCCTTGTGGCGGGCCGGGCGCCTGCAGCCTGACTTTGGTTGTCAGTTGAACAGTGACACATTGGTGCAGCTGGCTTAAGCGGGCAGGTTTGGCGGGTCATGTTTTGGGAGGACGCATGACTCGACTTTCGCCTCTCCCGAGCCCATTGGGGAGTTGCAGCAATGAGACAAGCTCGCAATTGGATATCACAAAATTGTGGAGAAAAAGAGGGTAAAAAAATTACATTTAAAAATCACACTTAACAAAGAGCTGCAGTCAGTTTCAGAATGGGTAGCAAGAAATAAGTTAGTCCTAAATATTTCAAAAACTAAAAGCATTGTATTTGGGACAAATGATTCACTAAACCCTAAACCTCAACTAAATCTTGTAATAAATAATGTGGAAATTGAGCAAGTTGAGGAGTTTGGAGTAACCCTGGATTGTAAACTGTTATGGTCAAAACATAACGATGCAACAGTAGCTAAGATGGGTAGAACTCCATAATAATGCGCTCCTCTGCCTTCTTAACAACAATATCAACAAGGCAGGTCCTACAGGCCCTAGTTTTGTCGCACCTGGACTACTGCCCAGTCATGTGGACAGGTGCCACAAAGAGGGACAGCTGGCCCTTAAATGTACACGTAGAGCTAACATTATACGCATGTCGATCTCTCATGGCTCAAAGTAGAGAAGTATGGACATGTTGAATGCACTAAGCTGTCTGTTTAAACTACTAGCACACAGCTCGGACTCCTATGCATACCCCACAAGACATGTCACCAGAGGTCTCTTCACAGTCTCTAAGTCCAGAACAGAGTATGGGAGGCACACAGTACTACATAGAGCCATGGCTACATGGAACTCTATTCCACATCAAGTAACTCACGCAAGCAATAAATCAGATTTTTTTTGAATTATAAAAATACGCCTTATGGAACAGGGAGGACTGTGAAGAGTCACACACACAGGTACAAACACACACATACAAACACACATAACATACAAACTATACACATGTACACCTGGATTTTGTGTAGTAGTAGAGTAATGGCTGGAGGGCACACACTTAATGTATTATGAAATCTGTTGTGAAATCTATTTTAATGTTTAAAAATGGTATTATAATGTGTATTACTGACTTAATTTTTGCTGGACCCCAGGAAGAGTTCCTGCTGCTTTGGCAGCAGCTAATGGCGATCCATAATAAATTAAAATACAAATATTCTCTCTGCTTTTGGACACTTGAACAAATGGCGGAGGCGCTCGTGAACGCGCAAATGGAGGGGCGAAGCGAAGGGGGTGATTTGGGATTAAGCTTCTCTCTCCCTCCACTCCCCTCTGTGTCAGACAGAGACGTATTAACAAAATCAACAGAGCGAGTATCTGAACGTTTACAGGATTATAGAATTCCCGTTCCAGTCTGTGTTGCAAATAAATAGCCGGATAAAAAATGGTGTACATTTGAAGCAGATTCCCGGGTGTTCTGCTCTCTGGTGCTGATAGAGCAGGTGATGAGCAGGTGATAGAACGGGGCTGTGGCTAACAGAGGTTACAGGTTATACACACACTATTACCCGCACCTTTAACCATCCATCATAAAAATTGAGGTTCCTCGGGCCGTGATGGAAGATCGAAATCATGAACCTCAATTAAACACCGTGTTTTTCGTCATGGGACAATTATTGCGCATTAACTCAATTCAATTCAATTCAATTCAAGGGGCTTTATTGGCATGGGAAACATGTGTTAACATTGCCAAAGCAAGTGAGGTAGGTAATATACAAAAGTCAAATAAACAATAAAAATGAACAGTAAACATTACACATACAGAAGTTTCAAAACAATAAAGACATTACAAATGTCATATTATATATATGCAGTGTTGTAACAATGTACAAATGGTTAAAGCACACAAGTTAAAATAAATAAACATAAATATGGGTTGTATTTACAGTGGTGTTTGTTCTTCACTGGTTGCCCTTTTCTTGTGGCAACAGGTCACAAATCTTGCTGCTGTGATGGCACACTGTGGAATTTCACCCAGTAGATATGGGAGTTTATCAAAATTGGATTTGTTTTCGAATTCCTTGTGGATCTGTGTAATCTGAGGGAAATATGTCTCTCTAATATGGTCATACATTGGGCAGGAGGTTAGGAAGTGCAGCTCAGTTTCCACCTCATTTTGTGGGCAGTGTGCACATAGCCTGTCTTCTCTTGAGAGCCATGTCTGCCTACGGCGGCCTTTCTCAATAGCAAGGCTATGCTCACTGAGTCTGTACATAGTCAAAGCTTTCCTTAAGTTTGGGTCAGTCACAGTGGTCAGGTATTCTGCCACTGTGTACTCTCTGTTTAGGGCCAAATAGCATTCTAGTTTGCTCTGTTTTTTTGTTAATTCTTTCCAATGTGTCAAGTAATTATCTTTTTGTTTTCTCATGATTTGGTTGGGTCTAATTGTGCTGTTGTCCTGGGGCTCTGTGGGGTGTGTTTGTGTTTGTGAACAGAGCCCTAGGACCAGCTTGCTTAGGGGACTCTTCTCCAGGTTCATCTCTCTGTAGGTGATGGCTTTGTTATGGAAGGTTTGGGAATCGCTTCCTTTTAGGTGGTTGTAGAATTTAACGGCTCTTTTCTGGATTTTGATAATTAGTGGGTATCGGCCTAATTCTGCTCTGCATGCATTATTTGGTGTTCTACGTTGTACACGGAGGATATTTTTGCAGAATTCTGCATGCAGAGTCTCAATTTGGTGTTTGTCCCATTTTGTGAAATCTTGGTTGGTGAGCGGACCCCAGACCTCACAACCATAAAGGGCAATGGGCTCTATGACTGATTCAAGTATTTTTAGCCAGATCCTAATTGGTATGTTGAAATTTATGTTCCTTTTGATGGCATAGAAGGCCCTTCTTGCCTTGTCTCTCAGATCGTTCACAGCTTTGTGGAAGTTACCTGTGGTGCTGATGTTTAGGCCGAGGTATGTATAGTTTTTTGTGTGCTCTAGGGCAACGGTGTCTAGATGGAATTTGTGGTCCTGGTGACTGGACCTTTTTTGGAACACCATTATTTTGGTCTTACTGAGATTTACTGTCAGGGCCCAGGTCTGACAGAATCTGTGCAGAAGATCTAGGTGCTGCTGTAGGCCCTCCTTGGTTGGTGACAGAAGCACCAGATCATCAGCAAACAGTAGACATTTGACTTCGGATTCTAGTAGGGTGAGACCGGGTGCTGCAGACTGTTCTAGTGCCCGCGCCAATTCGTTGATATATATGTTGAAGAGGGTGGGGCTTAAGCTGCATCCCTGTCTCACCCCACGACCCTGTGTGAAGAAATGTGTGTGTTTTTTGCCCATTTTAACCGCACACTTGTTGTTTGTGTACATGGATTTTATAATGTCGTATGTTTTACCCCCAACACCACTTTCCATCAATTTGTATAGCAGACCCTCATGCCAAATTGAGTCGAAGGCTTTTTTGAAATCAACAAAGCATGAGAAGACTTTGCCTTTGTTTTGGTTTGTTTGGTTGTCAATTAGGGTGTGTAGGGTGAATACATGGTCTGTTGTACGGTAATTTGGTAAAAAGCCAATTTGACATTTGCTCAGTACATTGTTTTCATTGAGGAAATGTACGAGTCTGCTGTTAATGATAATGCAGAGTATTTTCCCAAGGTTACTGTTGACGCATATTCCACGGTAGTTATTGGGGTCAAATTTGTCTCCACTTTTGTGGATTGGGGTGATCAGTCCTTGGTTCCAAATATTGGGGAAGATGCCAGAGCTAAGGACGATGTTAAAGAGTTTTAGTATAGCCAATTGGAATTTGTTGTCTGTATATTTGATCATTTCATTAAGGATACCATCAACACCACAGGCCTTTTTGGGTTTGAGGGTTTTTATTTTGTCCTGTAACTCATTCAAGGTAATTGGAGAATCCAATGGGTTCTGGTAGTCTTTAATAGTTGATTCTAGGATTTGTATTTGATCATGTATATGTTTTTGTTCTTTATTCTTTGTTATAGAGCCAAAAAGATTGGAGAAGTGGTTTACCCATACATCTCCATTTTGGATAGATAATTCTTCGTGTTGTTGTTTGTTTAGTGTTTTCCAATTTTCCCAGAATTGGTTAGAGTCTATGGAGTCTTCAATTACATTGAGCTGATTTCTGACGTGCTGTTCCTTCTTTTTCCGTAGTGTATTTCTGTATTGTTTTAGTGATTCGCCATAGTGAAGGCGTAGACTCAGGTTTTCCGGGTCTCTATGTTTTTGGTTGGACAGGTTCCTCAATTTATTTCTTAGATTTTTGCATTCTTTATCAAACCATTTGTCATTGTTGTTCATTTTCTTCGGTTTTCTATTTGAGATTTTTAGATTTGACAGGGAAGCTGAGAGGTCAAATATACTGTTAAGATTTTCTACTGCCAAGTTTACACCTTCACTATTGCAGTGGAACATTTTACCCAGGAAGTTGTCTAAAAGGGATTGAATTTGCTGTTGCCTAATTGTTTTTTGGTAGGTTTCCAAACTGCATTCCTTCCATCTATAGCATTTCTTAATGTTACTCAGTTCCTTTGGCTTTGATGCCTCATGATTGAGTATTGCTCTGTTCAAGTAGACTGTGATTTTGCTGTGGTCTGATAGGGGTGTCAGTGGGCTGACTGTGAACGCTCTGAGAGACTCTGGGTTGAGGTCAGTGATAAAGTAGTCTACAGTGCTACTGCCAAGAGATGAGCTATAGGTGAACCTACCATAGGAGTCCCCTCGAAGCCTACCATTGACTATGTACATACCCAGCGTGCGACAGAGCTGCAGGAGTTGTGACCCGTTTTTGTTGGTTATGTTGTCATAGTTGTGCCTAGGGGGGCATATGGGGGAGGGAATGCTGTCACCTGCAGGCAGGTGTTTGTCCCCCTGTGTGCTGAGGGTGTCAGGTTCTTGTCCAGTTCTGGCATTTAGGTCGCCACAGACTAATACATGTCCCTGGGCCTGGAAATGATTGATTTCCCCCTCCAGGATGGAGAAGCTGTCTTTATTAAAGTATGGGGATTCTAGTGGGGGGATATAGGTAGCACACAGGAGGACATTTTTCTCTGTTAAGATAATTTCCTTTTGAATTTCTAGCCAAATGTAAAATGTTCCTGTTTTGATTAATTTAATGGAGTGAGTTAGGTCTGCTCTATACCAAATTAGCATTCCCCCTGAGTCCCTTCCCTGTTTCACACCTGGTAGTTTGGTGGATGGGACTACCAGCTCTCTGTAACCTAGAGGGCAACCAGTGGGTCCGTCTCCGCTATACCATGTTTCTTGCAGGATGACAATGTCTGCATTACCGATTTCTTTGGTGAAGTCCGTGTTCCTGCTCTTTAGGCCAAAGGCAGATGACCTCAGGCCTTGGATATTCCAGGATGATATAGTGAAGGCTTTTTGTTCCATAAAGTGTCCAATGTTGTTGGCCGTGTGGTTTGGCCTCAGGCCAGTAAGTGTGAGCAGAGCCTGCTGAGCATCTGGTACATGCCGTTGGCTTGGGCGAGTGTAAGAGTGGGGGTTGGGCCTGTTTGCCCGCTCACTACCTGGGCGTATGTGTGACTTCCATGTTGATGCTCTCTTTGCGGGGGTGGGGTGCATGGGGTGGGCAGGAGTGGCATAGGTCTGATCTGAGGGGGCCTAAATGGGGTGTGGGCATGGTTGATGTGGGGGGGTGTTGATTGGTTGGGGTGGGGGTGTGGATGTGTCTGGGGGTGCTGTGGTCTGGATGTAAGTCCTCTTGGCGTGGGTCCTCTATGTGTAGGTCCACGGGGGGGTCCTGCAGGTCTTGGAGGGTGTCTCGCTGGTCTGGGTGGGGTGTCTATTGATCTGTTGCTCCTGTGTGAAGTGTTGGGGCTGCGTTTGAGAGCGATGTCCTTTAGAGTCCGGACAAAGGTGGGCACTGCTGCCTTATAGAGGTGGACCTGGTCATAGAGGCTGTTCAAGTCCAGGGTGGAGTGGTGGGCCAGGAAAACATTTGGTTTTGAGGCACAGTCACGGGAAATGCTTGCGTTTACCCGCTGTATTGTAGCAGGGTGGAAGTCTTTTCGTGGTAGCAGGGTGGAGATAACCACTTGTGCATTGGGGAAAGTAGAAGAAGCTTTTTCAATCACTCCCTTCAGTGCTGTGGCCACCCTTTCCTGCTTTGCTCTCAGGTCGTTTGTGCCTGTGTGTATTATTATGTGGCTAGGTGAGCCTAGTTTGTCCTCAGACAGAAGGTCTAGGGCGCGCTGGGTGTTTGGACACCAGAGTTTAGACACACTGTGTTTGGGAAAAAGTTTTTTTTCTTCTATATATTTCCCATTTGAGTCCATAAGGAGAACAATCTGTGTCTTGTGTTTGTTCTCAGTGGGTGTGGGGGGGTTGTCAGGAGGGCTATCAGGGTGGCTGACAGGGGGGGTGCTCAGGGGTGGTGAGAGCTGCTGGGCTTGGGTTTTTTCTTTTGTCTGTTCTGCTGTGATGTTGACTCTATGGTCAGGGTCTGGTGTGGACTGTTCTGCTGTGGTGTCGAGACTTCTGTCCGGTGCTGAGGTGGGCTGTTCTGCTGGCGTCTCTGTGGGGATGGCCACCTCCCTAGTGGGTTGTTCTCTGTCACATGCCATCCCCCTCAACCTCTCCTCCAGCAGTCTGATCCTCTCCTCCATCCCCCTCTCCCTCTCCTCCAGCAGTCTGATCCTCTCCTCTAGTGCTTTGTTCTGCTCCTGCTTCTGCTCTTTCTCCTGTTGAAGTTGTCTCACCACTGTCCAGAGTGCAGATATGTCTCTCTCCACCTCCAGCTCTCCTGGTCTGGTTAAGGGGTTGTTGTGCTGGACTGTTGTCTGGGTCTGTGCTGACTGGAGTGTAATCACCTGCTGTTCCAGCTCCACCTGCCTTACCTCCAGCTGGGTGAATTTATCCTTCATTTCAATGAGGGAGAAGTGCTCTGTACTGGGAGGTTGACTGTCTGCTGAGGGTTGCTCGTCTGTGGGGTTATATGATGAAGAGGTCTGGTCTGACCCGCTTGGGGTGGGGGTATCTTTATCAAGGGAGAGCTTCTCCTGCTGGGCTAATTCTTTGATTAGGTGAAAGTCCAGCTGAAACTGTTTGGGGTTGCCCTGTACCAATACTGTTCCAGACTTATATAGATTTATGTTAGCTGACTCAGAGTCCTCGTTGTCAAGTATCCTGAGTTTCCACCCCTCGTTAACCCCCCCTCTCTTAACAGAGGGGTAGTGTGCTAATATAGCACTGTGCCATGCCAGGGGATGGTTTGTGTGGAAGATAAGGTTGCTGATGTTCCCATTTTTGTAATAGTCAGCAAAAAGTGTCTCTTGATTTTCCATAAGGAGCTTCATTTTGTGCTCTTTTCTTGCCTTATCATTCTTTACACTCACAGGGTACTGTATTTTAATTACCTCTGAACAGCAGGAGGGAGCTTCTAAGGCCTCTCCATTTGGTTGGGGTAGACTATTTGACTCTCCTGCCATTGTTGGGCTAATGGTCTTTGACACCTCTCACTTGACACGTCAGTGCTAGTTGAAGCTGTATCAAGTCAGTTACAGTTGAATACAGTTGAAGCTGTATCTCTCTCAGTTCCACAAAAAATCCAAGTTTAACTAACTCTAAATCTATCTTTTTTAAAGAAAATGCTGAAAAATGCAGGAGCTCATCTGATCATCTGATCATGACCTCTCTCTCTCTCTCTCTCCTTGTTAGCTAGCTAGCTTCTTTCAGGAGAGTCCCTAGCAACTGCCTAGCAACAGGTAAACAACTTAGCTAGCTAAGAAAATTGTATAATTTTACTTTTTTCGAAAGCCTTTCTTCTTTGTTTGCTGCTTGTTTGGTCTCCTAATCAGTCTTGCAGTTTTCTTTTGCTTTTTTTCGATATACTTTCCTCTAAAAACCATGTAAAATTCAATATTTTTAGGAGCTCATCTTTTCAGCTGTAACTCTTCCACTCTTGTTTTCAGACATAACTTTCAACATTAAGTACCAAGTCAGAGTCAGTTCATCACCTTATAGCTGATGGCATATATTAAAAATAATAAGGAGGACTTTTGGTTTTATCTGACCCGCTTTATGCGTTCACATTCTTATGCCTTTTACAGTTCAGGAGTGGCATGTCAAGGGTAACTTAAAACACTTGTATTTTTTACTCTATAGCCTACCTCTAATAACTCACATGGAAACTGCAAACTTTGCAGGCATTTATAACATGATTTATTATGGGTGTGCGCAATGCAAATAAGAGGAACAAGAGCCATTTTATAAAACTGCTCCATTGTATAAGACTGGGCTCCTGAGTAATCAAGATCAATGGTTGGAATACAATAATGTTTGAAAATAACCCCTATATGAAATAGTGCTAACGGTTAGGCATTATGTCTATTTGAAGTCACCTGTAGACGGGGAAAAAAATACGCATGGTGTGGTTTCCTGGTTTCAAATACATTTCTGACGTAGAGACGTCTGTTGCATTGCATAAGGTGCTAGGCTACACCACAGTGTGAAGCTTCTAATTCAAACGTACAGTGAGGGCAGCGACGACGAAGGAGGAGTTGAACACAAGATCCGAGCAAAAACTTCCCTTGTCAATGTCTATGTGGGCCTCGCGGTGTGCAGCACGTCTGGGACAGAAACACTTCGGATTGTAAAAATAAACTAAAGTTAGTGACTAACAAAAGAGAGGAGCATGTACATTCAAACACGGAGACATTCGTTTGAGTTGTTATTCAAGTGTGTAACGGTTAGTTAAAATAATGGAAATTGGGGAAGTATGGATTTGCGCGTTATTGAACGACTTGGAGAGCGCGCACCCACGGAAAGGGTAACCACATGCAAACGGATTGGGAGAGGAGGACACTGGTGAAGAAGTGACTATTTAATCTCACAAAGAAATTGTGAGAGAATTGTGACAGGTATGAATAACGGCACGATAAAAGATGGGCCCCGAGAGCCTACTATTCCGGTGATTATGTTTATTTTAGGAGTGGTGGGGAATGTCATCGCCATCGTGGTGCTCCGAAAGTCTCGGAAAGAACAGAAGGAGACCACCTTCTACACGCTGGTGTGCGGACTTGCAGTGACCGACCTTTTGGGCACGCTGCTGGCCAGCCCCGTCACCATCGCCACCCGTGTGCAAGGGAAGTGGCCGGGAGGAGAGTCACTGTGTCAGTACTCCGGCTTCATCCTTCTCTTCTTCTTTCTGGTCGGCCTCAGCATTATCTGTGCCATGTCCATAGAGAGATACTTGGCCATTAATCATGCATATTTCTACAACCATTACGTGGACCAAAGACTTGCTGCGTTGACGCTTGCGGGAATCTACATCTCCAACGTGCTGTTCTGCGCGCTGCCTGCCATGGGACTCGGTAAGGTGAAAAAGCAGTTCCCAGAGACCTGGTGCTTCATCGACTGGCGGACTAACGACTCCACGCACGCCGCCTTCTCCTATATGTATGCCGGGGTGAGCTCTTTCCTCATCCTCACCACGGTCATATGCAACGTGCTGGTGTGCGGGGCGCTGATTATGATGCACAAGCGGTTCATCCGCAGGACATCGCTGGGTACGGAACAGGGAGGTCGCATAGCTGTCCTCAGGCGCAGACGGAGCTTCCAACGCATGGCCGGAGCAGAGATCCAGATGGTCATTCTGCTCATCGCTACCTCCGTGGTGGTTCTCATCTGCTCCATACCATTAGTGGTAAGTGATTTGACGCCTTGCCGAATAATTATTGCAATAGTTTGATTGATTTGAAGTTGCGCAACATTTTGGTCTCACTTTTGTATCTCTCGTTGTGTGTGCGAACTGTGCAGGAATGGATAACCTGGTACCGTGCAATTAAAAGACACGATACAAGTATGGGTTGTCTCGTCCCTAATCAATGCAAACGTTAATGCAAAGCACAGTGCGTCCTGGTTTGTGTGATGTCATTATTTGTTGTAACACCTTTACGCATCAGCATACGCATTGATAATTGGAGGGAGTATGCCCAAAATTAGATCCTAAATGCCCTCCCAATCGAATAAAGGAATTGAATAGGCTTAATTATTGTGTTATTAAAGTGTTATTGCTGTTATTGTTCAGCCGGTTGTCTGCTGATGTGTTGTTAGGCCTATTCAGAATATTAACTATAATGTCAATTTCTGGCACACTTGCGTTATAAACATTTCCTTACTTTGAGAAAAATAAGAACAAATAAATATAATTGATCTATTCATCTACCTTTTCCATTTCCATTTTAGTCATTTAGCAGACACTCTTATCCAGAGTGACTTACAGTTAGTGTATTCAGATAGCTAGGTGAGACAACCACATATCACAATAGTACATTTTCTCTCAATAAAGAAGTTATCCGCAAAGTCAGCGCTTTTTTTTTTAGATTGGCAGGGACTCTGCATCAGGGGGAAGCTCATTCCACCATTAGATTTTTTGTTGTTGCTTTTCTCTTTAGAAGCCAGTCACCAAAAGATAAGGACTAACTATAAGAAAGAGAAGCCCTTGGGTTAATAAGATCTAATATTAGAGAATAGATAACAGGTAGGCGATGCAAATACTTCAGCCCTCTACGGGCTGATTTAGCACAAAGATAAGAAAGACAGGCTAATACATGCTTTTTGTGCGTGTACGTGCGTGTGTGCACCCGCGTGTGCGTACGTGCAGAACCACACCTCCAACCACCTTGAGAAATGCAAATGGACTAAGAAGTATACCGTTGCACCACCTAGGCGTAAGCCCTTCTATGTGGGAAGTGCGTAAGGTAGTGGTGATATTCCACATTTTAACTAGGGACCCCATTTTTTGGGGGCCAGAATTTCTGGGGACACCATTTTTTTCTCTAGAATTTCTAGCGTACCCACCCCAAATCAAATGACACAACCCACTGGGCATGTGGTTGAATCAACATGGTTTCCACAAATTAAGTTGAACCAATGTGGAATAGACCATGAATTGATGTCTGTGAAAAGTGGGAACCTTAAAATTGGTTAAATAACATTCAATTCATAACATTTGAATAGCTCTTATCAAAATTAAGACAACCAATAAATACATTTGCTAAATAAAATGTTCTTTTTTTCCAATTACCATTCTTAAAAACGTTTGTATATTGTCCCATACGATCATTTTTACATTTACATTTAAGTCATTTAGCAGACGCTCTTATCCAGAGCGACTTACAAATTGGATCATCTGTTCACTTAATTCTTGGTTCCCAAAAATGTGGCAGTGCAGTTCCCTGACTTTGAATACCACTGTAGGGTGTTAAATTGGGACTATTTTTATCATGATACTTATAGAAAATAATAGTAGATAGAGATTAAGTAAAAACAAAAATCTGACATTGATTTATTTATCAAGATGAGTCCCCATGTTGGTCTCAAAGCGGGGCGATGGCACTGTCCTAATGAAAACGGTGCTAAAATTATCATCTAGTTGACCACACACACCTATATTGCTTTACATTTATTATAATGGTTGGATGACTTGCAACAGGTGTAAATTGTGATCACAAAGTCAGACATAGCTACGACCAACCTTAAGATAAACAATTTTTTTACCAACAAGCTCTCAGTCTCACTGCAGAATTAGACATTCATCCACGTTCTCCAAATGTCAAATGTAGAAGTGGCTCCAAACGTTAATTTTCAAAGGGTTTTTGTTGGTCCTGTATTGTTCCATTTCTCCAAATGTCAAATTTCAAACATCTTAAATGTAACCAAATGTAATCTAAAATGTAATCTACGTAATCTCCAAAAGTAATTATTTATCATGAGAGGACCATAAACAATAACTAGTAATGCTGCATACTCCAAGAAAGGTTAAAATCTCACCTTTCTGGTAAAAAATTATTATTATTTTTAAAAAACGGTAAGAATGAGGCTTGGAATTAGTTGTATTTTTTTTTTAAATATACTATAATCAATTTAAAAAGCAACTATAACTGTATAGTTATAGTTATAACTTATAACTGTAAAATACATATTTGTATGTTTAATGTTAGAGAAAATGTGCACATTTTCGAAACGTCTCTCTCAATCAAAATGTCTGCCCCCATCGCTGCGAATGTCTCACCGAGCTCTAGCTTGGCTTCCTGAACTCGTTAGGAGCTCACCTTTCATTTCATTTTAATCATGTTGATCTATAACAAACAGAAAGTGCTTTTTGTTTAAAATCTATTAATTATTTTAGATTACTGGCTATAAAATGATCTCAATGTGCTACAGCGATAAAACCACTCTCCTGCTGTGTTACGATGTAAGGATTCCAGGCATATGTAATGTTAGTGGCTGTGATGTAGGGTTTAGCCAGGAGTTGATGGATTGTTGGAAGAGCGAATGAAATGGTAGGTGAGACATCCCAGCGTCAAGTGGTGTCAGATTTCACATCCTGCTTTACACAGGCAGAAAATACATACTACTGTGTCCATGAGAATCAGGGCTACCGCTCAATGCAAGCCAGTTCGATCTATGGTGTCCACATATCGATTTAAACGTGAAAATGACGGTCAGAACCGATACCAGAACCATGCAGGTCCACAAAACAGGGGACTTTACATCTAAGAGATTTTTAAGGGTTAAGTTTAGGCACTCATTCCGGATGGTTAAGGTAAGGGTTAAGGTTTGGGATAGGGTTAAAACTAAAACCAAAAAAACAGTGTCCACACCCATCCAAAATGCCCTAGTAAAACCTTAAAGGGACAATCCACCCCAAACCACTAATTCTTATTATTAACAGTGTTAAACAACACTAATATGTGAAAACAATATTTTTTTGTGAACAAATGTTTCATTTTGTTGTTACAACAAGGTTTGTAGAAACATATGCAAAATCTTTTTGGAAAATCTACTACAAAACTCACAATGCAATGTTCTCTCTCTCTCTCTGGGCTGGCTGGCTGGCTAGCTAGGTAGCTAGCTAGAAAACATAGCTAAACACAATAATAACTAAGACAATATCAGCATGTGAAGTAGCTAACTAGCTGTAAAATCGCTTAAACAAACTGCACTGTCCATTTTGGGGTCTATCTCACTGAGTTTCAACGTCTCTGCCACTGAGCTATAAACGGCGTATCTGAGTTGCGTTGCTTTTCCACAGAGATCATTTTGAGGAGATGGAAAACTCCATTAGAATCGAATTGCGTGACGATTAATTTAGCAACCGCGTGACGATTAGCTTAGCAACCACGTGACGCAGCATGACAGCGTGAATGCCATGGGTCGACAGTCAGTTGGGTGGGGCGTTTCCCCATTAATTCTGTAAAATTTGTTTCCCATAGACATGGCGCATTGCAACATGGTACTTGAAGGAGAAACCTAGTTGAATAATTAGGTGCACTGTTTAGTTTGAGCACATCTAAGCGAAATCTATACTTAGTCATGACGATATAGACGGATGGATGTGTTCTAGACAGTATGCCTATACCATCTATTGGCTGATTTGACCATCCGGAGTGCAGGTAATTGTTTTAAAAGCGTTATGAAATGTGATCGTGTGTTATCTCCTATCTCTAGTGACTAGAATTATGTATCTATGACGCGTTCCTACACAATTTCCTGATTTTCACAAGCGAACCACTTAAAGTTAAATCATGGGTGAAAATTGTTATTTTACCTACTGATAGAACATAGGCTTTCACCAAATTGACAGGATTTTTATTTCTGGGTGTGGATTACCCCTTTAAGCCTTCTTGATGGTAATAGCGCTCACTGTTGCCCTATATGGACGGTTTTGGAGCCATTTCGCGTCATCCTCAGGACATGGATAGATGTCCAATTTCGACATCAATCTTGAACGATATCCCTGATTGTTACGTCCAACTGGTTCAACCGGCCCCAGATGTCATCAGTGGATTATTCTGTCTGTCTATACTTGTTATACAGGGAAACAGATATGGATTTTATTAGTTAAAAGCTCTCCCATGGTGACAAGATCAACTGGACATACGGACATAGTAAGAGCAAAAACGAGTTATGTCCATCCACTCTTATGGGACCTGTCTGTCTGCTGCTCGGCCAGTGTCAAACATGTCCTCTGTACAGAGTCCTATAAGCCACCCTGTTCCCATGCACTGCATGGTAGTTACAAGAGGATACTGTAAGGACAGTGACTAGAGACAGTACATCCTGCAAGCTCAAAAACACTCAACAGAGAAAATGAACAAATTAACAGCAAGTCACTGAAAAGGATCAATGATATATAGTGTTCTATAAACCGTCCCCATGCCACATTTGAGAGTTAGTTACATGTAAAGACATACCCACTGGAGACAGTACATTTCATCCTGCAAGCTTCAAAAACACTGAAAAGATGAACTGAGGACTTAAGGTCTGAAGAAGAACCTGTAGTCTATAATGAGATATTGAGTTATAAATGTCGTCCCCATGCTTTGATTGAGAGCTAAGGACAGAGTCACTAGACAGTTCATCCTGCAAGCTTCAAAAACATGAACTGAAAGGCAGAAATTGTAATTTGAAGAAGACTGCTGTTCTATAATCAGTGTACCAGAGTTCTCTCTCCCACTGTATTTTCCAGGAACAACCCCAGGGAGTCACCCATATAATCTTATCTTATCATATAGTCATAACTAACCATGTGCCTGACAGTTATTTCACTTCACTTACTTTGACGTTGTCTGAGATAGGTTGTTGATTGGACCTTGGTGATAGCCAATAGCCAGAGACGTTCATATGATTGATGATTAACCTGGGGGTGGGGTTGTGTTTTCATTAGCTCTCTGCCCAGGCTTCTGTGCCACTGTCTGCCGGGCAGATACTAGTGCTGCTAGCTACGGTACGCTCTACTGCCCATGCCATGCTCATCTTATGCCAACATCACAACGCCATAGTCAAATAGCTTTGCTTTCATAGCAACCATGATAGTTTGTCATGTATTTATGTAGGTTTTTATTGCGCAACAATAACATAACAAATAACTGCTATGTAGGTTTAGGCTAATGATATTCACGTGTGCAGATATAAGCAGGTTGGAAAGCTACTTCAATAGGATTCAATTAGGATAGTACAACAGGATTCAATATGGGAATCCTATTGAAGCTTTAAAGGTACACCATCCTCAAAAATACACTGAATAACCAATAACCCTCCAACCCTGTCCCTATCCCTTCTTTCCTCCCTCAGCTGCGGGTGTTTGTGAACCAGCTGTCCATGGTTGCGTTCGACGCCCATTCAACTCCCCTAGAGAAGAACCCAGATCTCCACGCCATCCGCATTGCCTCCATCAACCCTATCCTGGATCCCTGGATCTACATCCTGCTGAGGAAGACTGTCCTGCTGAAGCTGGTGGAGAAGATCAAGTGTCTGTTCTGTCGTATGGGCTGCCGGGGGCGGGGCTCAGGGGTCAGGGGTCAATTCCGCTGCGGAGGTGAAGGTCATCCGAATTCGTCCATCGTATCCCGAGATTCACCGTCGCTGGTGTCCCGCGAGCTGAGGGAGGTCATCAGTACTTCACAGACGTTTCTTTATTTGCCAGAGGGGACCGGGGGGGGGTCTAGAGGGACAGGGGGAGAGGGAAGACCCAGGCCCCCGGCTGTGGAGTGCTCCCTGCTACAGGACCAACAGACACCAGGGGGGAAGGGGATGCAAAATGATTCCAAAAAGGGCACTTTAGGCTCCAGTATATCAATGAGGACAGATGGGACAGTTGACCCTTCACCTCTGAACAGGGTGCCATCGGTCAGAAAAGACAAGACTCTACATGTGACGTTTACAGACGAGACACTGAACTTACAGGAGAAATGCATCTGACGGACACAAACACAAACTCCGCAAGAGTGGCGGATAACACAGAAAAGTCACAGAGGGGAAAAAGGACGTCTAATAGCCTTAAAGGTTGGGACTTCTGAAGGGTTAAACTCATAAGGAAAATGTTTCCCTGTGTCGTGTTTGTACTCTTATAAAAACAACTACATGAAACAAATAAGACTGGGAGTTGGTTGAGTTCATCAGTGATGCTCCTAACTGAAGCATGATGTCCTGTTTAGGGTTCGGTCAAAATGTCACACGGTGCCAAAGTGGATTGTAGGAGATTGGATCTATTTACATAGATCATATATTGGATCTATTATATATGTCACATTCTTATTACAAGAATACCAATATAATATACCAGCACAAACATCAATAATGAACATAAAATGTAATTTCAACTTTATAAAGACAATAAGGAGATTTCATTGCATTTTTCAAAAACTCAAACCCACTGAAAGGCACTAAATGCTACCATGCTATCATAGTGCTATCTGAGATCCTTGGGACGTCCACACCCCCTAAACCCTAAATAAACCAGAACATTAAAAAATTTCAACTACAAAGAGGTAGGGACATCCCAACAATCCCAGATAGCGAGGACCACTGCTTACCACTGGCCTCCACCAATACAGTTGTTGTGATACACTGTATAGTCCTGAGGCTACAATGTGAATTGTGTCCCATAACATCATTTTATTTCAGAAAGAAAAAGAAAATACATGTTTCTTCTCTGTGAGAAGGTCTAGCTAGTTTGTATCCATGTCAAATTGCTACAAAATGGATTGAAATTGTATGCTATATTTCAACATTTGCAAACAATTGTATCATATTGGTTGACTTGGCAGTTTCAAAACAATGCCTGAAATATAAAAATCCAGCAAAACTATTGAGCATATAATCCCATGCATAAGACTAAAGACTCAAAACTCAAAACAACAAAAACAAACAAAAAGACCCATTTCAGTCCATAAGATCCATTCTAGTCCATATGATTCATTCTAGCCCATAAATCCTTAGAGACAGATCATAGTCCCCGTGCTTTGACCAACTGATCCTGTGATGAAGAGGGTGTGTCCCCTGACCCCTCCTCCTCCACAGGTACCTCCCTAGAATTCCCCTCAGCGTCGACAACCACGACTGTCCTCTTCAGTTCCTCATAGTGTCTCTGTCTCTCGGCTACGGCAGCGCAGGCCACCACCACCTCGTCTGACTCAAAGTCGTAGTCCTGCTGGAGCTCTGGAGGGTTCAGGACATCCCGCTGGGCCTCCTCCTCCCGCTGGGTCTGGTCTTGGGCCGTCTGTCTCTTCTGCAGCAGCCGCCGCGCCCACGCCAGGTCATCCGACCAGAGGGGGCGCTCTGACGGACACAGGTGGACCGCTACCTCACCGCCTGTTGACAGGACGAAGACCTTTGTGGTATTTTCCTTTCTGTTAACATCTTTTTATTGATTTAAGATTAACACAAATGACTGGTAATGAAGGACAATAATTGTTGTGGGGAAGATGAATGAAGTATAAAAATCCAGCAAGACTATTGAGCATATAATTCCATGCATTTCACTCTGTTACTTGTACTGAGCTTGTACAGATAGGATCTTAATTTGACCTGTATTGTCGCAGCAAAATAATCCTGCAGGATTTGGACGTTTAGTCCATAATGTTGCCTAATCGATGGTTAGGCTATTAGCTGGTCAAAATGAGGCTACATGAAAAGTGGAATAATATTAATATAACCATGTGTTAGTGTGGGTGTTCAGTGAATTTATGTAAATCACAAAAATTCTATGCATTTCCTGCGGCGCAAAAGAGTGATCAAATTAAGATCCTACAGCTTGTATGGTTGAAATAACAAAGGGGATTTACATTGCTGTTGTCTTTTGTTCAAATGACACTTTATAGGTGCATGGCATTACTTCCCCCCCAATTAAATGATATCAGTGAACTGAAATGTGCTTTTGGATGATTTGCTTTTAATGTGGCTAAAGAAAAGAGATACAGTATGTTTCTAAGTTTAAAATATTAAATTAAGGATTTCAAAGTTTAAAATGAACCAGCTCACACAAGTCTATCTGTACGGACACCGAGCAACATTACGATATTGCACTCCTATGATTGCACCCCCTCACGACAAATTTGACTGACATCTCATTACTACTAGGCTAACCAAACATTGCATCAAGCTGCTATATGGCCATGAGAAGTACGCTAGATTGAAACTCTGGCTGCTCCTCGACACCTCCATGTTTCAAGTCCTGTCCACACTCCTTCTGAAGTAGAGAAACTCCCTCAGAGCTTGATGGTGAAGGAGGGTCATATTGGACTGTGCAAAATACAATCAACCTGAACCAGCCTTTTACTGATTACCTAAACTCACAACAACTTTGACTAACATTATTATCAATAAGCAGTATTTGCATAAAGCGGTTATGGCTATGAGAAGTAGAGCGAAATACCCAGAGCTCGATGAGGAAGGTCGTAAGCAGGCCACAGGAAAACGCAGCAAAACACATGCAGCCAACCTGACCCAGTCTTTACGACTGACCTGGTAACCTGACTACCTGATCAAAGCCTCTGAACAAATAAGTTATCAATCAGTCCAGCCCACTGATGGCACTAAAAATAAACATAAATACTGATTACAGGATTAATCTGACGGAGGTTACAGATCATTGATCAATATCAGTCACCATCCTTCATCCTAATGTTTTTCAGAGGACTTGATCAGGTAGTCAGTTCATCAGGTCAGTTGTAAAGACTGGGTCAGGTTGGCTGCATGTGTTTTGCTGCATTTTATTCAGAAGGAAGCAGCATTTTCAGATGTTTTACAGTTAATATGCCTCTAATCAATAATAAAGAAATGTAATTTCTCTACTACAGCACCGTTATGACAAAACATGTGAGGGTGGCAAATTATTTACACTTTAAATGATGAATAATGTAGGCTTTTGTACTGTACATCCACTAGTTAATATGTGTAGTATAGCAAGTTTTGTTCAATCTTTTCCATGACTTATGCTGGGGGAGTGAATACAATAGTCAAAATATAGCATATAGCAAATAAAAAGTCCAATTCAATTTGCAATGTTACTTGTAACCAATTGATTTATTTTCAATTGACACATTACAGGTAAAACGGATCCATTTTCTCATTATTTACAGAACAAAGTATTCCTACATCAGCTGAGTCAGTTATAGAAACATCAATATAACTCACATTATACATGAGCATTCTCATGGTCTAAACAGTTGTTCCCTCACCCACTATTTGTTTACAGCTCCTATCGTCCCCCACATGACCAGTGAATGAACTCAGTCCTATAAAATGAATTACTGTCACAAACACATTCAGGGCCCATTTTGAGACGCTACCACAATCTTATGCTCCAGACTTGTTTTGAAATTTTTTGTGCCAGGTGTTTAAATGATTTGAATGGCTTTGGCAACATCACCAGATGTTTGCACTGTAAACACGTACCCTCAGTGTGGTTGACTTGTTGAGCTAACAAGGTCTGCTTTTACCCATAGTTGCTGCTTCTTTGCCTACTTCCATCGTAGTGATGATGACCAAAACACATATCCTACCAATTACAATGATATAGGCACTGTTTGTAGTTCTTTACCGAGAACAATGTATTGTCTAATGATTTCTATTGACAAAATGTTCCTGACGTGTAATGCCCTATTTAAATCCTAAAGCATCCCCTGAGGTTCATGTTCTAGTACGAGGCCAGTTCCCTCTGTCAGAATACTCCTTTAACGCTGTACTACTAGGGAATATGTTTAAGAGAGATACCGATGACGAAATGGTCTTAATATGATTTTAATAAAGACAAGGAGGATACATGAATCCTCTCAAAAACCTGTCTCCTCTTTCACAGCGCCTCTCTTTAATATCGCCAATAATAAACCCCTAAATCTGATAGCCTGTTTTTGTCATACAAAACCCCTTGAGTGTCCCATGAAAACAATCTTGCTATTAGAAGATGCCATTCAAATTCAATGACTGTTCAAGCTTCTAGGCTTTTCAGCATGGCCAGTCCAGGCTGACTGCACAGAGCTTTCAGCGCTATCCAGCTGCTAGATTTCAGGCCCAAGGTGGACATATTGTTTTAGCAGCTCACCTGCCCCCTATGGAGGGTCATATGACACACAAATCCTAACAACTCAGCTGGAATTCTGGGAATACTCATGCAATATTATTTCTCTGTGGGGTTTATTTCTCTGAGTTACCGTGGAGACAGTTTCCCAACAGAAAAGACCAGTCCGTTAGTCATTATGAAATAGCACTTCCAACTGCGACTATGTTGCATGAAACTGCAATTCAAAAAGTTTACTTTTTTTATAACAGCTTGACTGATTGACTCAAGCGAGAGGAGTTTTCCAGGGAGATCTTTTCCAGTCATCTAACAAAGATGTTCTGAATGTTCTCATAGACATTTCAAAAGACTAAGGGGCAGCTTCCCGGACACAGAGTAAGCCCTGTCCTGGATGGAAAAGCAAGCTCAATAGAGAGTCTCCAGTGAAAAGCTTTTTAGTCCAGGACTAGGTTAAATCTGTGTCTGGGGAAACCGGCCCTGAATGTGTCGGAGATAAATGGGACTGACAGACATATTCCAAAACACAACAGGATCCTCTTTTCAGGAGGAGGATTAATCAACATGAGTGACTATTGACCTCTGAGTGCCAAATTATGATAATTATTTTTGGCTACGCTCAAATTCAGTCTTTTAAAATGGCAGTAATATGAGAGCATTGATAAATAGTGAAAACATAACACACTAAAACAAAAATCTATTTGATTAAATCTACCTCTATCACCCACAGTCTGTTGTAGACTAAAGCAGAAAACCATAACGACATGCATAAGACTAAAGACTCAAAACAACAAAAACAAACAAAAAGACCCATTTCAGTCCATAAGATCCATTCTAGTCCATATGATTCATTCTAGCCCATAAATCCTTAGAGACAGATCATAGTCCCCGTGCTTTGACCAACTGATCCTGTGATGAAGAGGGTGTGTCCCCTGACCCCTCCTCCTCCACAGGTACCTCCCTAGAATTCCCCTCAGCGTCGACAACCACGACTGTCCTCTTCAGTTCCTCATAGTGTCTCTGTCTCTCGGCTACGGCAGCGCATGCCACCACCACCTCGTCTGACTCAAAGTCGTAGTCCTGCTGAAGCTCTGGAGGGTTCAGGACATCCCGCTGGGCCTCCTCCTCCCGCTGGGTCTGGTCCTGGGCCGTCCGTCTCTGCTGCTGCAGCCGCCGCGCCCACGCCAGGTCATCCGACCAGAGGGGGCGCTCTGACGGACACAGGTGGACCGCTACCTGGAAGGACCTCACCGCCTGTTGACAGGATGAAGACCTTTGTGGTATTTTCCTTTCTGTTAACATCTTTTTATTGATTTAAGATGAACACAAATGACTGGTAATGAAGGACAAATATTTATTGGGGAAGATTTAAGGCTTTGAAAGGAAAGGTGTGTAGTTTTTGTGTAGTTCTGTCCTTGAGCTGTTCTTGCCTATTGGTGTTCTGTACAATGGCATGTTTTATGTGGAACCCAGGAAGAGTAGCTGCTGCTTTCACAACAGCTAATGGGGATCTTAATAAATAAATCAAATACCAAAGCATTGACGTGATATGACCATTGGAGAAGCTTGATGAGTAAAAACAACTGTAGTGTTATGGTTGTCCCCAGGGGTCCTGTTTCTATGTACATTGCTAGTGTATGGTAATCAGACCCTTTCACTTGAAATAGGAATCATGGAAATGGACAAAGTTAAGGGAAGGTCTCTAATGTACATTTATGTTTTCAAACGGGGTGATTTGTGCTTTTTTATACTATTATCCGGAAAAGATTCAGGGCTTTGTTTTGAAATCAGATTTAGATCTGCTCTGACACTAAAAGAAGTAGTGGGTGTTGTTGGTCACAATGCCTGCTGAGAAGAACCATAAAACAACTCCAATGCTACAGAGAAAGTCATATGTTGACGGTTCGTTCATATTACAATCAAAGATCACTCTACTAGACGGTCTACAGTAATCATGTCAAAAATGTTGTACATCTAAAAGCCAAAGGACGTCAAAGAATCTATAGCACTCTATTTTGAGTCCCACCATCTGTAAAGAGTGAACAGTTAAAGTCGTAATAGATACGTTTCCTAGGATCCCTATGTTCCGGAAGAAATACGCTCAAAAGGATCCGGATGCAGGTCTGCCGTTTCTGCGTAATAATACCTCTAATTTGAGGATGTGAGGAAGCGTGAGACTGGCAACAATGTGAAGCGGTAGCTCTAGTCTCTCTTCAGAATGTCAGCTACAACAAAACCTCATTCCTGTCACATTGGTTTCATTATAGAGAGATTCACCGCATCATTACTACGGCCTCCATCCATCATTCACCTGACCAGTCATAAGTACATAGATTTACACATAATTGTCTAACTTTGGAGGAGGGCAAATCATACTTCACATAGTAATGGGCTAATAAATCAAACCATTGCCCTGCCGGTGGAATTACGAAATTAATCTCTAATCTCACTAAGTACTTTTCATGATAATTGTATAGTTCGCAAATTACATCTGATCGTGACCGAAATGAGTTGAATACCATTAGAAATGCATTGCTGAATCCCTTCCAGCTATCTCTGTCCGAGCTCAAATTAATAACGAAGTATCTCAGACAGACCAAACTCAATCGACTCAAGCTTTTGTTAGGTGATTCATTCTAAGATGGGGCTGATGCAGGTTCAGTAATGACCAAGAATAACCTCATCCACCTCATTCTAACCTAAAGGCGCTGATCAGCATCAGTGTTTACACATCAGTAGATTAATAAGATATACAACTTTATTTATTCCCTTGGGAAATAAGATTGTTAGATAATAAATCTTAAAATCAGATAATTGCTCTTATCCCTTTACCCTGCCCGCAACCTCGGGTCGAGCAATAGCCAGCTCCTCCACGTCCGCCAGGACCAAGCTCCGCTCCATGGGGGGGATTGGGCTCGCTCGACCCCCCCCCCCCCCCCCCCTCTGGGACGCACGCCCGGACCACCTGAAGGCACCACAGACTCTGGGCTCCTTTAAAATTGGCCTAAAACAAGAGTGAGCTTTTTCCTGTAAACAAGGCTGCTTTAAAGTGCTCTTTTACAAGTTCTCAGTTTAGGATTGTCCGGGATCAATTCACCTACTTGGGAGTTAAAGTGACAAGGAAATATTCAAATCTGTTTCAGGAAAACTTGGTTGCTCTAGCAGACAGTTTGAAACAATCTTTTACTTTTTGGAAGTCGCTACCTCTTTCTCTTATCGGAAGGATTAATGTCATTAAAATGAGTGTGTTGCCCAAATTTCTATATTTATTTCAATGTTTACCCATTTTTATTCCAAAATCTTTTTTTATTTCACTGGATCAAACATTCATGCATTTCATTTGGGATGGCAAGGTACCACGGATTGGTAAAAAACATTTACAGAAGCCTAAGTCATTGGGGGGTTTAGCTCTACCAAATTTTCAGACATACTATTGGGCTGCAAATTTCAGAGCCCTTCTGTACTGGCTACAGACTGATCCTACTGGCCCCAGACCACTCTGGGTCCAGATGGAGTCTGAATCGTGTAAACCTGCTGCACTTTCTTCTGTGTTGTGCTCGTCTCTCCCAGTGTCCCTAGGCAAAAGGTGTGTCAACCCAATTGTAAAGCAGTCTCTTAAAATTTGGAATCAGTTCCGTTTAGCCTTTGGCCTCCGAGGCTTTTCTCTATCAGGCCCAATCAATCAGAACATTTTATTTCCTCCATCTTTGAATGATGGGGCTTTTGGCATCTGGCACTCACTAGGCCTCTCCTCACTAGCCCAGTTATTCTTTGATGATACATTTGCCTCTTTTGCTCAGCTACAGGAAAGGTTCAACCTCCCCCAATCCCACTTTTTCCGCTATCTCCAGACTAGGAACTTTGTCAGAGCTAACACACCTGAATTTCCCCATAGGCCTGCGAATACAGCTATAGAGAGCATCTTGGAGCTGAACAAGCTTCCTAGGGGCGCAATTTCAGATGTATATGCAATCATTCATGACTTACAGAACCCTTCTTTGGTGCCTTTAAAGACTCGATGGGAAAAGGATTTGGGGGAGGAACTTGGGGAAGACACCTGGGAATCTGTGCTGCGCAGGGTGCATTCGTCCTCTTTTAGCACTAGACACAGCCTCATTCAATTCAAGGTGGTTCATCGTATCCACTGGTCTGGGGCCAGACTTGGAAGAATATTCTCTGATTTTGATCCTACCTGTGTCAGATGTAAAATTGAACCAGCCACACTGTTGCATATGTTCTGGGGCTGTCATAAACTGTCAGGTTTCTGGGAATTAATATTTAAATGTTTCTCTGATATATATGACACGGTTATAGATCCCTCTCCCCTTACAGCCCTTTTTGGAGTACTGCCCATAGGTACCCCCCTGTCAAGAATCCAGTCGGACACTGTTGCTTATACAACTCTTTTAGCTAGACGGCTAATACTACAGAACTGGAAGATGGCAGCTCCCCCATCTTATAAATATTGGGTGAGAGATGTGTTGTGCTCTCTGAAACTAGAAAAAATTAAATTCAATTCACGTGGGAACCCCAAACTGTTTAATGAGGCTTGGGCTCCATTCCGGTGTTACTTTAAACAGTCCATCCTCTGATGGCATTCCTATTAAAACCAAAAAAGTCTGTATTTGACCCCCCTGTGACATACTTAGGGGTTGGATGAGCATTTCTCTGTGTTTTTTCTGGGGTGGGGGGGGGGGCATTAAGGTTGATGTGCTTATTGATTGTGACCTGCGGATGCCTTGTTCATCTTGCCCGGGCAGAGACTAAGGTGTGAGCTTGTTTTTCCCAGTTATTTTTATTTTTAAATTTTGTTCACGCCTACATAAAATTATTATTATTCATTTTTTATTTTAAAGCATTGTAAACTTTTCATTTTTGGTCCAGTGGATGGTTGGTCTGTGGCCTTGACTGTCTGTGAGTGGTTGCATTTCTCCACCCCATCCCTTGACTGTTTACAGGAACAATGGTGAGGTGTTTGCTCTGTCCCTATACTATAGATTGCCCTTTAACCTTTGTAGCCTTCTGCCTGGTGTGTTTAACTTGTCTAAAGTATGGTATCTTTAAAGCAATTTTTTTTTTAATGTATTATTTGTATTTTTTCTAGTTGAGTATACTATTTATATTGCTTTGTCTTGTCTGTGTGTGTAAAACTTAATAAACAGAGTTTTCAAAAAAAAAAAATTGGCCTAAAAAACATCCTCTTTGGGAAGGCCTTCTGTTAGTTAGTTATTGCCGTGTTCCTTGTTGTCCTTGTAGCGTCAGCAGTGTTCTTTGTGTCAATGGGCCGGTCTAGTTGAGTCCTTATTTGTCTACAGTGGGGAGAACAAATATTTGATACACTGCCGATTTTGCAGGTTTTCCTACTTACAAAGCATGTAGAGGTCTGTAATTTTTATCATAGGTACACTTCAACTGTGAGAGACGGAATCTAAAACAAAAATCCAGAAAATCACATTGTAGGTGGTGGAGGTGGAAACATCATTCTTTGGGGATGCTTTTCTGCAAAGGGGACAGGACGACTGCATCGTATTGAGGGGAGGATGGATGGGGCCATGTATCGCGAGATCTTGGCCAACAACCTCCTTCCCTCAGTAAGAGCATTGAAGATGAGTCGTGGCTGGGTCTTCCAGCATGACAACGACCCGAAACACACAGCCAGGGCAACTAAGGAGTGGCTCCGTAAGAAGCATCTCAAGGTCCTGGAGTGGCCTAGCCAGTCTCCAGACCTGAACCCAATAGAAAATCTTTGGAGGGAGCTGAAAGTCCGTATTGCCCAGCGACAGCCCCGAAACCTGAAGGATCTGGAGAAGGTCTGTATGGAGGAGTGGGCCAAAATCCCTGCTGCAGTGTGTGCAAACCTGGTCAAGAACTACAGGAAACGTATGATCTCTGTAATTGCAAACAAAGGTTTCTGTACCAAATATTAAGTTCTGCTTTTCTGATGTATCAAATACTTATGTCATGCAATAAAATGCAAATGAATTACTTAAAAATCATACAATGTGATTTTCTGGATTTTTGTTTTAGATTCCGTCTCTCACAGTTGAAGTGTACCTATGACAAAAATTACAGACCTCTACATGCTTTGTAAGTAGGAAAACCTGCAAAATCGGCAGTGTTTCAAATACTTGTTCTCCTCACTGTATGTCTCTTGTTATTCATTATTTTAACGCACTAACTGTAGCACTTCGACATTATTTTTCAATGAAAAGCACATTACACATTCAATATATTATTATTTATTACTAATACTATGGGTAGTGCCAGGAGTTTATTCTGGCTACCAGGGAAAACTCCAGGCCCTGATTATTTAGTTATACACTCCTTATCCCATGGGTGGTGAAGATCCTTCCTCTTGCCCTCTCTCATTCGCCATCTCTCCTGCACACTCTTTCTCCTGGTCTCTCCCTCTCCTGCTTCTGTTTCTCTCTACCTCCCCTCTTATTCTTCTCAGGGTCCAAATGAGAACACGATATGATTCACAGAATGGCGAAGCGATTTTACTAGCCACCATTACAGGACTCGGCAATCACACCTGGACTATTATGGCCTGTATCTGTATGTTAAAAGGATGGGACTTAAACAACTTTCTGTCTCTCTAATCTCCTCAAATACCAGTCTTAAAGGAGACCTCAGCTCTTATTAGGCCAACATTCCTGAAATGGACTGGTTTGGTTTGCCCAACTGGAACAAGTATGCAAACAAAAATACTATAAAGGCTAAGTCAAGCGAAACTGTCAAGAAAAAAAGGTTTTGACAAATGAACTCTGGCAAGTCAAGACTCATAGGATAAATGGTTTGTATTCACACAGTTCTTTCAAAAGCACAGATCTTTCAAAGATGGAATTAGGTCTTCTGTGCTCCTTCTTTCTCTCATTTCAACAACGATCCCCCAACCAAATGACAAAACCGCCCCTTAGATCTGATAGCCTACTTTTGTCATACACTACATATAAAAATGTGATGTTTATTATAATAGCACATATTCCATTCAGAGTCAATCAGGGCACTAGGTAAATACAGAGAGAAATAAAAATACATAGGAGGGCCAGAGAGAGGGAGAAACAGAACAAGAGAAAACAGCAGATTGAAAAGAGTGAGAAATGGACAGAGAGAACAGTGAACAAGAAAAAAAACAAGTGACCAAGAGAGAAATGGACAGAGAGAGAACAAGAAAAAACAGAGCGAGAGAGAGAGAGACATGTGTATGTGAAGCCAGAGATCACTGCGCCCGTCTTTGTGCAAACAGGGCGCTACTCAAACATGTCGATGCACACAACGTCCTGAAACGAGACTGAACAAGGCCCTCTAAAAATAGACTGGCATTTTCTCCTCTCCATTATATATGTAAGCGTGTATATATTTGGCGGGCTGTAGCTCAGGTAACTTTCAACACTTCCCATTGTTGTTTTGGGTAAACTTCTGACAGTTAAGTTGCCCCGGGACATTAGAGATGTAGAGACGTACACACAGGGCCATTAGCCATAGGGTTTCTCAGTTCAGCTAGGTGTTTTTTCTCTCCTGTCTAAGAGGCAAAGCAGCAGTCCAACTGTGATCCAGCCAGGTTTCATACAGGTTCAGGCGTGCACCGTGGGGCACCTTAAGTGATCTTCCATGCCCCAGGCACTTGGGTGTGTTTTAAAAGAAGAGCAACTTTATCTCAGCGAGACAGGGAAAAGTTAAAAATAAGAGCTCAGGGTAATGACTGACATTTTAGTGTCTGTGGGGATGACAGACAAGCTAGGGCCTCTTCCCTACAATCTCCGTTCCTAACAGTCTCACCTCCATACAGTAACATGTGAGACACGTACGACTCAGCCACCTGCTAACCTTGTAGTGATGTCAGAGGGAGAAGCGCATTATGCACTAAAATCTTAGTTTTTCTGTTCATGGATCACAAGTTAGGTTACCTGCTTTTCACACTAGAGAGCCAAACCTCGCAGAGCCAATCCTAGCAGAGCCAACCAAGCTGGCCTGGTTACACATCCTCCACAGTTGCTGGAACTGTGCTCAACAGGACCATGTTAAAAGAAAATATCCGAGACAGCACAGTTTGTTTAGGGTTGGCACGACAGTGTGAAAAATGTGTAGGTGGTAAAACTGACCAGGTCCACCTCACCCAGACTGAGCTGGGCACGGCCTAGGGTCTGCCAGCCCTCCCACCACAGGGGGCGGAGCTTCACAGCCATCTCTGCTGCCTGCACCGCTGGGAACACCTCCTGCAGAATGGTCAGCACCTGCAGGTCAAGGGTCAGAGGTCAAGGGTCAAACAGACTCTGCATAAAGACATATTTTACACCATCACGGAAGTAAACTGTATGTGTGTCGTCTCTGGGATTAGGGGAAAAGTCACATTTGCATCCTGAATAAAAATATAATAAAGCACCATTCTATTCAACTTTAGCAACAGATAAATAAACAGATATGGTGACACAGGCAACACAGAGTAACTCACAAAATAGTGAGGATGGTTAACGTCACTTATAAGCCAGTCGCACTCCTCCACCATCCCAGCATCAGTGACAGAGATAACTGAGGCCTGTTTGTCAATTCAGCAGTCAGTAGGAAATTAGATCACAGCACCCGGCACCAGAGGACTGATCAGTGTGCATGCGAAGCCAGTCATCCTCTGACGGATATTCCTTAGTGACGTGCCTGTGGAAAATGTGCTGGTCGTGACGTTATAGTGCAGTCTTATTGTCTACGTTATGTATTATAATTAGCAATGCCAGACGAACTAGGGGCAGGATCCTGGTAAATAACCTGCTATTACATTACAATGAGGTTAGAGTACTGGGAGGTTCAAGGCCATAATACACAGGGACCTCTAGTGATACACTGCTAATGCCTCCATCTGTCTCTGGACTGCAGACCACAGGAGATACCTCAGCGCTGTGCTGAGGTAGAGAGGACGGAACCAGCATACTGAAACACTGCTTTTGTTTAACCAAGAGAGAAAGATGACTCAAGAAGTGATTGTTTAAGACAATCACAAGAATAATAAATGTGGTTTATCAGAGATGATATATGTTGGAATGTGTGGGGAAATAACAAACAGTGTTCTAGTCTTTGAACCCCCCCCCCCCCGCTCTCATATTCTGTTTTTGACTGTTATTCTAGGGTAAACATTATATTCAATGGACAATAAAGTTAGTCCTCAACATTCATGCCTCATGCAGCTTTACAGAAAGACATCAGTGATGACTGAGCTGCAATGGGATCTCACGCCA
This sequence comes from Salvelinus alpinus, assembly GCF_045679555.1. Classification (NCBI taxonomy): domain Eukaryota; kingdom Metazoa; phylum Chordata; class Actinopteri; order Salmoniformes; family Salmonidae; genus Salvelinus; species Salvelinus alpinus. Next base: position 32,003,150 of record NC_092103.1, on the reverse strand, counting down.
ATCAAAACGTTCAAAGGAGAAAGTGACGAACACAGAAGGACTAGGCATTCAAAGGAGAGCGTGATGGACAGACACAAAGAGGACAGTGCATGTCATAGAGAGGCTAATTGAGTTAAAGGGAGGAAGGTGATAAGAGAAAGTGAAGCAAATGTCTTGAGTTGCATCTGTCTCAGTCTTCTGGCTCTGAGAGAGCTGTCTAACGTCTGATAAGAGACTCCTAGAGCTCGTCTTGCAGCATGTGGAGAACGCCCAACTGACAGAGACTCGACAAATGGGGACAGATATTTTTATTGCACCGGTCAGACGGTGTTAAAACTGTGTAATGAAACACATCAGAATATAGTTAATGAGGGAGGGAAATGTCTCCCCTGCTACAGAGCATACTAATAGAGTTCTGTGTGTTTGTGACCCCTTTTTATGTGTCCCTTTTAAAACATGACTAATAAAGTTATTTAGCAGCCCAAAATACAGTAGAGTTCTTCTCAGATTTCATATCATGGTTGATAATGTCAGCCATTAAAAGCGTGGAGGGAAAATGCTGCTTGGAAAGCTTAAGGCTATATATAAGGAGAAAGTTAACTGTGGTACAGATACTATTGGAGAAGTGTGGGTACACGTGGTGTGACTATAGATCACAGTCAGGGATAGCCAACTGCTCTGCTCTATGATTCCCCCCCAATCACATCTCTGTTGGCTAGCTAGCCTAATCTCATTGACACCTGGGTGTCAGGGGAGGGAGGGAAGAAGGAAGAAAGACCCACCAAATCATGAGAAAACAAAAAGATAATTACCTGACACATTGGAAAGAATTAACCCAAAAACTGAGCAAACTGGAATGCTGTTTGGCCCTAAACAGAGACTGACACAAGGAAAGCTTTGACTAATGTACAGACTCACAAGAGAAGACAGGCTATGTGTACACTGCCCACAAAATGAGATGGTTCCCACACTGATAGTCCCAGTGGAGCCCAGGTTGGATGGTTTCCACATTGGCATCACCATGCCGACCAAACCATTGTCCTCTGCTCTCACTGTAAAGCATACCAATGTGGCAGCCGGGAGAGGGTTAGGTGAGAACTGAGAACATCCTGATGACATGGGATCAAGAACACGTCAACATGCACACTGCACACTGCACACACAGTGTGACACACACAATCTTTGACCATCGAAAACAAACCATGTCTATCCTCTACTTACTATCCTTGTATGAAGAGATTCACTTTGAAATCTTTGAAAGACACACTGTATGTGTACTGTACCAGCACAGAGAACAAGAAAGAGTACTGTACCTGGCCCCATCTGGCTGTACCTGGCCGAACCCGGTCCCAACTGGCCGAACCCGGTCCCAACTGGCCGTACCCGGCCCCAACTGGCCGTACCCGGCCCCAACTGGCCGTACCCGGCCCCAACTGGCCGTACCCGGTCCCAACTGGCCGAACCCGGCCCCAACTGGCCGAACCCGGCCCCAACTGGCCGTACCCGGCCCCAACTGGCCGAACCCGGCCCCAACTGGCCGAACCCGGCCCCAACTGGCCGAACCCGGTCCCAACTGGCCGTATCCGGTCCCAACTGGCCGTATCCGGTCCCAACTGGCCGTACCCGGTCCCAACTGGCCGTACCCGGTCCCAACTGGCCGTACCCGGTCCCAACTGGCCGTACCCGGTCCCAACTGGCCGTACCTGGCCCTAACATGCTGGCTGTGGTCTGAGGACTGGAGAGTTGGAGAGCAGGAAGGAAGGCAGGATAAGTGTCTGAGACCTGCAGTACTGTAATGTACCTGGGACTTCATTTCGTACAGTAGAGGCTTAGAAGGGGCAAGAGGAGGAGGGAGAGCAGCAGGAGGAGAAAGAGCAGCAGGAGGAGGATAAGTGGCTGAAAGCTGTAGTATTGTAACGTACCTGGGACTTCATCTCATACAGTAGAGGGTTGTCTGGAGTCAGCTGGATGGCTTCATCCCACCTCTTAATGGCCTCCCAGTGTCTGAGGAGAACACACATAAAATGTCCTTCCATTATCACCGTCAGTGTTACAAACTGTACTCACACACAAACATGTTGCATACAAGCAATCTGGGAAATCTGGGAAACTACTGTACTGTGGCTATACTAGGCTTACAGAAGACAAGGGAGTACAGGGAAGAGAACATTACAAAGACCACATAAAGCATAGAATCACTGTTTAGCTTAGTGGTGTTGAGCTCTCTACGTGCCTCATCTGTTTGATGCCCCACCAGTGTGAGCAGACGGAGCTACATGGAGCCGTGACAAACAGCAGAATATCAGACTCACTGTTGTGTTAAAGTTTTCGATGTGGATGGGCGGCAACTTCATAAGAATTATTGTTAAGTGCCTTTGATACAACTATCTGGTTAAGAGTTAAATTACGCAAGACCATAGTCTGACGTCTGTCTGGGAGGCTGAATGACCCACTACTGCCAGATGGATGGATGGACGGACAGACAAGGATCAGCCAACAGATGCTGTAACACGACACCAACGCCCACAGATAGCCTTCGGTTGAATTAACCTTCATTGTGGAATGCAAACACACACACACACACACTGTATGAACAGCTTACGGTTGATAAAAAAAATCCAATAATGTTATGGAATTAGACACTCCCTGTGTGGTTGTCCCTCATCTGGGAATATGACATGTATTATTGCAGGGATTGTTAGCTTATACCATATGATATCAGTGGTAATCTATGGTTCAATAGGAGTTAGTTCAGCTATATTTATTGTCTGCTGTAGTGTCGATGTGGCTATCAAGTGGGCTTCCGAGTGGCACAGCGGTCTAAGGCACTGCATCTCAGTGCTTGAGGCGTCACTCTGGTTCATATCCATGATGTATCACAACCGGCCGTGATTGGGAGTCCCATAGGTCGGCGCACAATTGGCCCAGCGTCGTCCGGGTTTGGCCGGTGTAGGCCGTCACTGTAAATAAGAATTTGTTCTTAACTGACTTGCCTAGTTAAAAAAAAAAAATAATATCTAGGATTCTGAAAGGAAATGGTTCAAGGAATCTCGAGATAAACTAGCAATCGAGATGACTACCATCGGCCGTTTTTCCGAGGTTATCTTTTGTATCTGCTTACCCAGTGGATGTGCGTATGAATCCAAGCCGGCAGCACATGTCAAGTCCCTTCTCTATTCTAACCACAGAAAACATACCCAGAGGTAGTGTAGTGTACAGGACTGAAATAAGCCTATGACCTCCCCCCTCCACAGCAGGTCCAATGGATGTACACACAGACTGCAGTCTGTCTGGCCTCAGTGGCCTAGGCCTTCCGGAGGAGTGAGGACATCTGTCTGTCTGGACATCTGTACGTCTCTCTGTGTCCCGTCTGAGTAGCAGGAGCAATGTGGTTGCTCACCAGCTTTACTCAAGCATTCTGCAAAAACATAATCAGAATTGCCAATTCAAACTATGCATCCATCACAGTTTGGTAATTGGTATTGGAGTGTATAATAGAAAAGCCAACCTTATTGTCTCCGAGTTTGTTTCCTGCAGACTAAGGACACACCACAATGTTTTGTAAGGTCAGGCTAATAAGCTCTCCCTCTCTCACCTATGTCAATATTAAGAATAATTGAGTTAACACTAATGATGGGGGGGGGGGGGGGGGCAATAGATAGTTACATATCACAATATTATTTCTGGACGATATTATATTGACATTTGAAGTATATAGAAAACTATTATTTTTAAATAGTGAGTTAAAAGGGCTGAAAACATGTTATTTCCCTGACTGATCAAATTGTTTTCTCATTCTCTTGGTCTTCTCTCTGCAGCAGACATATAGTGAGCAACATGTTTGGAATATCAAATTGCAATAAAATCACAGTATCGAAACGCAATACATATCGTATCGGCACCTAAGTATCGTGATAATATATTGTGAGGTCCCTGGCAATTTCCAGCCCTAGTTAATACCATACAGACATATCCAAACAAAAGTATTACATCTAATACCTATAAGCATACCTCTGCCGTGAGTAATTCAGGTTATGGACTAAGATGTCAATCATGATGGCCTATTGATGTAATGATCAAACGGGATCAAACCACACCAACTAGCCTAGCCATATGTACTTCAGGAAGAAAGCAATAAGCTAAACAAACTAGGCCATTATGTGGAAATGTCATATTCGAATGATGATGTTAATACCTGCTGTGCTTATTATTGCAACACACAAACACATACCCATGACGTCAGCGAAACAAATAGGGCGTTCTTTGTTAAAGTGTAAACTCTAAGTTAGAAGATGATGTACCTGAGAATGTTTTATATTATTGTTTACCCAAAGTCAGTATGACTGAGTGAGTGATTTAGTCCGAAACAGCAGAAGAGGAAGTTGAGCTCATAGAATTTGTGTGCAGGATTTAAATCAGATCAATTTTCTTCTGGCAATTTTCTTCTGGCTGACTTTCTGGCTGATTTTCTTCTGGCCATACAATCGCGCCCACGAGTGTATAAACTGCAAAAGGCCTCCGCTCACAAACAAGTAGTTAGCTAATAACAGGGAGATGTCCAATTACATCAGGGGGATCTAACCCTCATTAATGAGAGGCTGACAACAGGGTCAATGTGTTTAGAGGTGGGGGACAACCCTAACCCATATCCCTTCCCTGACCGGCCAGATCCAGGGTCCAGTTCATTAGGCACCAAACCAGAAAATGGACTGAAATGGAGAGGCCTACGTGGACTTACTGTTCCAATGAGGTCATCATCGTAAATAATAATTTGTTCTTAATTGACTTACCTGTATAAATAAAAAGGTGGGGGAAAAATCTGTTGCAAAACATTTTAAAACGGATTGCCTGCAAATGGCCACCGGACTATTACATTGACCCCCCCCCCCTCAATTTGTTTTGCACACTGCTGCTACTCTGTTTATTATCTATGCATAGTCACTTCACCCCTACCTACATGTACAAATTACCTCTAACCTGTACCCCCGCACACTGACTTGGTAACGGCACCCCTTGTATATATATGCCTCATTATTGTTATGTTATTGTATTACTTTTGACTATTTTTTACTTCAGTTTATTTGGTAAATATTTTCTTAACTCTTCTTGAACTGCACTGTTGGTTAAGGGCTTGTAAGTAAGCATTTCACGGTAAGGTCTACACTTGTTGTATTCGGCGCATATGACAAATAAAGTTTGATTTGAATAGCACCCACCACCAAACCCCTGGCCAGCTACACTGAACCAGAGAAATCAAGAGACATCGTTTCCTAAGCAGAATCCAGTTACTTCTGACTAACCATCTTTCTACACTTGGTTACCCCTGGCAACATGTGTCTGTTATGGTAAGAGGAGCAATATCATCTAACGTCAGGTATATGGGCATTCATTGGCTGAAAGGTAAATTGTTATGTCAAAGGTCACATACTGTACAAGCATGATGGCAGACATGAAGTATTTCATATCTAGCCTAATATGTGTGATCATGTGAGTCGAATCAAATTCGACCCCCACTAAAAGCCTGATAGTTATATTTGAGCTGGACATAATATAAAAAACAAAAAAAATATTTAACCTTTCTTTAACTAGGCAAGTTAGTTAAGAACAAATTCTTATTTACAACGACGGCCTAAGCCGGACGACGCTGGGCCAATTGTGCACCGTCCTATGGGACTCTCAATCACGGCCGGATGTGATACAGCCTGGATTCGAACCAGGGACTGTAATGATGCCTCTTGCACTGAGAATCAACTGATTATTCAATTTCAGTGACTAATGACTAGTGAGTCAAATTGGATTGTCTTCATCATGTCATTGAAAACTGCTTAAAATTACATTTTATTTATTTATTATTATTTCACCTTTATTTAACCAGGTAGGCCAGTTGAGAACAAGTTCTCATTTACAACTGCGACCTGGCCAAGATAAAGCAAAGCAGTGTGACAAACAACAACAGAGTTACATATGGAATAAACAAGCATACAGTCAACAACACAATAGAAAAGTCTATATACAGTGTGTGCAAATGAAGTAAGATTGAGGTAAGGCAATAAATAGGCCGTAGTGGTGAAATAATTACAATTCCGCAAATAAACACTGTGATAGAGTGATAGATGTGCAGAAGATGAATGTGCAAGTAGAGATACTGCAGTGCAAAGGAGCAAAGACATGCAGTTCAAATGGCTGCATGACTACATTACAGGGTAATTCTGTATGCAGTCGGTCTACTATATAACCACAATGTACACACGATGACAAAAAGCATTGAGGTTGAATATAGCTCAGCATCTGACCCAGCATTGAGTACACCAACTTCTGAATATCTTATTAGAATTAAATTAGGAAAAACAGTGTTGAAAGCTGCATTTGTTACTATCATCATCCCACTTAAGGACAACTATGGAGCAGAGAACAGAATGATACACTGACATAGCGGTCTAGTAATTACTATGTATATGCGTCCCAAATGGCACTCTATTCACTATATAGTACACTACATTTGACCAGAGCACTATGGGCCCTCATTAGTAAAAAGGGTGCCATTTCAGACAGCCGTTGACTGTCAGCTCCCTCCAGCTAAACACTTATGCGGTTGAAGACAAAGAATGATTGATCATATTAATTCCTCTGGCATGGATAAAAAGCGTATGAATATCTGATGCTGAAAGTCTAATGAAAGATGAACTCAGAGGGAGGGAGGGAGAGAGAGATAGAAAGAGAAGGAGAGCGAGAGAGAGCGAGAAAGAGCGCGCAAGAAAGAGAGGATGGGTAGGTTGGAGAGTTGGGATATGACTGAGTAGCTGGGTCTTGGACAGGACTGGATAGTTGATATGATGAGTCTTAGAAATATATACAGTATTTCTATTATCATAAAATAATATTATGGATTAGGCTCCAAACAAGCCTTCAAAAACTCAAACAAGAATGATGCTGTGTGCGCATCTTGCTAGCCGTCACTCAAATGGCGAGGGGCTGAAGCTCATTGGTTTGAATTCGAATTGCTAGGGGGCTGGCCCACATGGGGGAAAATGGCACTGAACAGCTTCCAGTAAACAGTCGCTTTGAAACTAGGGATTATGTGGCTAATTGAGGTAAAACAGCAATTCTGATCATAGATTATGCATGTATGAACTACACATTGACAAATCCAGCCCAAAGCAGGAGGTAAAAAAAGAAAAAATACTATTTGCCAAGGTTCCAGAGCATGTCTTTAACCCATTCACATCCTCTAACTACAGTATATTTTGCACAATATCAAAATGTGCCATAGAACAAATTCTGTTTGGTGTAAATACATGACATTTTGTGTAAAAATGTTCGCACGTGTCTAGACAAACCGAATGGAAATTTTACAATTGTCATTATGTATCATACTTCCAGTGTCAATCAACTTTGGGATTTTGAGAAAATGTGAAATAAATCATTCAAATCATTAATCATATGTATTTTGAAATACACTTCAGAATAAAAATTGTTTAAGAGGATATAGTATTGTTACTTGACCTGTTCTAAGCCCAAATACGCCAAATATATGATGCAACTCATTGTAATTTGTGAACTACAGACGTTTCTGTACCGTACTATATTTAGTCTCTGGACTCAACGGGTACATTTCAAGAATCAAGTCATGTTAAAATAATCAGATCAGGGCCCGTATCCAAAAAGCATCTCAGAAAAGGTCATAGGAATCCTGTTAAAACCAGTTTTAACACACAAAAAACTCCCAGCTCAGAGTAGGTTTTAAGACACTGCCCAGACGAACTCTGAGCCAGGAGTAAAATCAACTCATAAAAATTAAATCTCAGCTGCTAATCAAGACAGTTTGAGGTACTTCAACGGAAAGATAGTGATGATACTCATTGCCATTTTTGCAAATGATGGGGAGTTACCAATCGCAATGAGGCATCGCCATCTGTGAATTCTACAGGTAACACGCTTCAGACTAACACGGTCAATGTGACTGTACATGAAATATTGCAATGGTAAATGTTTTGCAACAAAAACCGATCTACCTGAACAAAACGGGGAGGGACCTACCTGCATTTGTCCAATAGAAACTCTTGTTAGCTTTTTCTGTTTGGAGAAAACATTTTTTTTGTTGCAAAATTACACCCTAGGCATCAAGTCATATGCCGATAATTCTGCATACAACTTTGCATTCAAACGTTTGAAAGGCCTATAATTTTTATCGAACACAATCAAAGTTAACATAAGCCCTAGATGTCTTCAATTGCCCAACTTATAGGTATGCCCAATTTAGACATATTTTAACATGTTGCGGCGCTCCAAATTGATAACATGTTTAAAGTAATTAAATAATCAAAATAAAAACTTAGTGGTTCTAACGACTATACCGCTAAGCTAAGAATGACGTGAACAATCAAGTAAATAAACATTGGTTAGTTAGCAAGTTCAATGTATGAGTAGCCAACTAACATTAGGCTGCTAGCTAACATACCGGTACATACTGCTGTAATGATATGCAATAGGATAGCGTAGCTAACAAATTGTCAGCCAACATAACGCGTAACGTAACTTATTCGAAAAAGTCATAACTTTATTACATTGCTCAACATTTTCTTAACATTTGTCATAATTAAAATAGTGCATTGCAATAAATAAATAAAATAGTGCCTTGAATTTGTATTCAAATCAAATCTTAATGCGAGTGTAGCGAACTGCTTGACTTCTAGTTCCGACAATGCAGTAATAACCAACGAGTAATCTAACCTAACAATTCCACAACTACTACCTTATACACACACGTGTAAAGGGATAAAGAATATGTACATAAAGATATATGTATGAGTGATGGTACAGAACGGCATAGGCAAGATGCAGTAGATGGTATCGAGTACAGTACATACATATGAGATGAGTAATGTAGGGTATGTAAACATAAAAATGCATAGTTTAAAGTGGCTAGTGATACATGTATTACATAAAGATGGCAAGATGCAGTACATGATATAGAGTACAGTATATACATATACATTATATTAAGTGGTATTGTTTAAAGTGGCTAGTGATACATTTTTCATACATTTCCATAAATTCCCATTATTAAAGTGGCTGGAGTTGAGTCAGTATGTTGGCAGCAGCCACTCAATGTTAGTGGTGGCTGTTTAACAGTCTGATGTCCTTGAGAAAGAAGCTGTTTTTCAGTTTCTCAGTCCCTGCTTTGATGCACCTGTACTGACCTCGCCTTCTGGATGATAGCGGGGTGAACAGGCAGTGGCTCGGGTTGTTGTTGTCCTTGATGATCTTTATGGCCTTCCTGTGACATCGGGTGGTGTAGGTGTCCTGGAGGGCAGGTAGTTTGCCCCCAGTGATGCGTTGTGCAGACCTCACTACCCTCTGGAGAGCCTTACGGTTGTGGGTGGAGCAGTTGCCGTACCAGGCGGTGATACAGCCCGACAGGATGCTCTCGATTGTGCATCTGTAGAAGTTTGTGAGTGCTTTTGGTGACAAGCCAAATTTTTTCAGCCTCCTGAAGTTGAAGAGGCGCTGCTGCACCTTCTTCACCACGCTGTCTGTGTGGGTGGACCAATTCAGTTTGTCCGTGATGTGTACGCCGAGGAACTTAAAACTTACTACCCTCTCCACTACTGTCCCGTCGATGTAGATAGGGGGGTGCTCCCTCTGCTGTTTCCTGAAGTCCACAATAATCTCCTTTGTTTTGTTGACGTTGAGTGAGGTTATTTTCCTGACATCACACTCCGATGGCCCTCACCTCCTCCCTGTAGGCCGTCTCGTCGTTGTTGGTAATCAAGCCTACCACTGTAGTGTCGTCCGCAAACTTGATGATTGAGTTGGAGGCGTGCATGGCCACGCAGTCGTGGGTGAACAGGGAGTACAGGAGAGGGCTCAGAACGCACCCTTGTGGGGCCCCAGTGTTGAGGATCAGCAGGGTGGAGATGTTGTTACCTACCCTCACCACCTGGGGGCGGCCCGTCAAGAAGTCCAGTACCCAGTTGCACAGGGCGGGGTCGAGACCCAGGGTCTCGAGCTTGATGACGAGTTTGGAGGGTACTATGGTGTTAAATGCTGAGCTGTAGTCGATGAACAGCATTCTCACGTAGGTATTCCTCTTGTCCAGATGGGTTAGGGCAGTGTGCAGTGTGGTTGCGATTGCGTCGTCTGTGAACCTATTGGGGCGGTAAGCAAATTGGAGTGGGTCTAGGGTGTCAGGTAGGGTGGAGGTGATATGGTCCTTGACTAGTCTCTCAAAGCACTTCATGATGACGGAAGTGAGTGCTACGGGGCGGTAGTCGTTTAGCTCAGTTACCTTACCTTTCTTGGGAACAGGAACAATGGTGGCCCTCTTGAAGCATGTGGGAACAGCAGACTGGGATAAGGATTGATTGAATATGTTCGTAAACACACCAACCAGCTGGTCTGCGCATGCTCTGAGGACGCGGCTGGGGATGCCGTCTGGGCCTGCAGCCTTGCGAGGGTTAACATGTTTAAATGTTTTACTCACGTTGGCTGCAGTGAAGGAGAGTCCGCAGGTTTTGGTAGCGGGCCGTGTCAGTGGCACTGTATTGTCCTCAAAGCGAGGAAAGAAGTTATTTAGTCTGTCTGGGAGCAAGACATCCTGGTCCGCGACGGGGCTGGTTTTCTTTTTGTAATCCGTGATTGACTGTAGACCCTGCCACATACCTCTTGCAATTCAACGGCTCAGACACAACTCTACTTTGTCTCTATACTGACGCTTAGCTTGTTTGATTGCCTTGCGGAGGGAATAGCTACTCTGTTTGTATTTGGTCATGTTTCCGGTCACCTTGCCCTGGTTAAAAGCAGTGGTTCGCGCTTTCAGTTTCGCGCGAATGCTACCATCAATCCACGGTTTCTGGTTTGGGAATGTTTTAATAGTTGCTGTGGGTACGACATCGCCGTACCCGCCGTATTCTGGTGTGACATAACTAATGTTATTATAAAAAGGTTGAATGATCCTCAAATAGAAAAAACAAATATTTGTACTCATTGTTTAGTTACTTCGGTCGTTAAATCAGTAATCAAATTCTGGAATTTCCAAAAACAAAAAACACAATTTCCTTGTATAATGATGATAACCAAGTGTCTCACGGTTACATTTTGGGTAAGGGAAACTTGCTAGATGATCAGAGAAATTATAGTCAAAGCTTTTCTTTCAGGCTTTTTTACAGAAAAATAAGTTCTGGGTGCTTTACTAGCAATAGACAACAAGAAATCCAAAGGGGCCGGCTAATTGGATCCTGGTCTGCTTAAGTGTGCAGCGGCCATCATTGTTAGTTCAAAACCCACATTTATTATTTAACTTTGTTATCAGGAAATATTCCAAAAGTATGGAAATCATCTTGTGCTGCCACTTCATAAGAACGGGGACAGTAGAAATCTTAATCATCATCGCCCCATTTCAAGGCTTCCTTTTCTAGCGAAGATTCTTGAATCCTTGGTAAATGTATAACTTTGCTCTTTATTTATCTGAGAAATATATTTTGAATGTAAACCAATCCGGGTTTAGGCCTGGGCATAGTACTATTACAGCAACCACTTTAGTTGTTAATGATCCTGTTAATGCTTTAGACACTCAAATTAAATGTGAGGCTTTGTTTGTGGACCTGTTGATCATGCTATTTTATTGAATAAGTTGTCCTTGATAAGCCTGAGCTCTGACACCTGCTCATGGTTTCATGATTATCTTAATGACAGAACTCAGGCCATCGTGATTGATGAGGTTCAGTCTGAATTTCTTGAAGTAGATAAAGGTGTACAACAGGGGTTGATTTCAGGATCGGTTCTCTTCACTATTTATATAAACACTATTGGTCAATCTGTTAAAAATGGTCAACTTCATTTATATGCAGATGATACTATCTGCATATTGCCCTGTCTGTTGATCTGTGTCAACATTACAGTCAGATTTAATAGCTATACAGGAATCCCTTGCTCATTTAAAACGTGTGCTTAATACAGGCAAAACAAAATACATTTTTATTTTAAACTCTTGTAAGAAGGTTTCAGATGAACTACATGTTCACTCATTAGATGGTTCTCCAATATAACGTGTTCCTGCATATAAATACTTCGGCATTTGGATTGATGTGGATTTGACGTTTAGAAGACATATAGATGAGCTGGTTAAGAAGCTAAGATTTAAAGTTAGCTTTTTCTACAGAAACAGATTGTGACTTTCTCTAAGCAATGGGAAGCAGATTATTAAATGAACCTTTTTATCTGTTCTTGATTACGGTGACATTATTTATCAAAGTGCAGCTGCAACTACTCTTTGGATGCCATCTACCATAGTGCCCTTTGTTTTGTTACAGGTGACAGTTCTGATACTCATCACTGCATCCTGTATCAAAAGGTTGGCTGGACTTCGCTAAAGACCCATAGATCTCTACATCACTCCCTTTTTGTTTACAAGGCCCTACTTTATAAACTTATCTAACTTTTCTGTTGAAATATAGATACCTAAGTTGTCAATTTAAGGTATTGTTTGCCATCATGGACAAAAACAAAGGGGCGTCATGTCAACTACCCAGGTCTAGATTAATTATGGATTGATCATTTAGAAAGATCGTAAAATTATTTGAACAACTCCAAAGCAATTGCATGCGGCGCAGGAACCATGGACTCGCTACATTTTTCAATTATCAAGACACCTGCTTGTAACTCTTAACTGGTTAGGACAGCTCATGAGGTGTCTTAAATATCTGCCAACTAGGTGGGACTCTTATGACTAAAGAGACTTCATACAAAGCTTTAATTTTTACCCTTAAGAGTAGGAGTAAAATGTATATTCTCACCACTTACAAACAATTTTCTACTCTGAGACACTGTGGATACGGGCCCAGATCTTAAAAATATTTGGTGTGTATATATATATATATATATATATAAAGGAATCCACACACACACAAAGAGTATATGCATTATAAGCTAATCATATGCATGTCAATGGAGACTGTAGATTGAGTAATTTCACAGCGTTTTTCCCTTTTCTCATATCTTAAACATGTTCAGATCTGAATAACGGTTGATATATACACTGAGTGTACAAAACATTAGGAACACCTGCTCTTTCCATGACATAGACTGACCAGGTGAATCCTGGTGAAAGCTATGATCCCTTATTGATGTAATTTGTTAAATCCACTTCAAATCAGTGTAGATGAAGGGGAGAAGACAGGTTAAAATAAGGATTTTTAAGCCTTGAGACAATTTAGACATGGATTGTGTATGTGTGCTATTCAGAGGGTGACTGGGCAAGACAAAATATTTAAGTGCCTTTGAACGGGGTATGGTAGTTGGTGTCAGTCATACCCATTTGAGTGTGACATGACACTAATGCTGCTGGGTTTTTCACACTCAACAGTTTCCTGTGTGTATCAAGTATGGTCCACCACCCAAAGGACATCCAGCCAACTTGACAACTGTGGGAAGCACTGGAGTCAACATGGGTCAGCATCCCTGTGTAACGCTTGCCACCTTGTAGTCCATCCCCCGACGAATTGAGGCTGTCCTGGGGGGAAAAGGCGGTGCAACTCAACAGTAGGAAGGTGTTCCTAATGTTTTGTACACTGTGTATTATTGCCTTGACTGACATTTATAAAAACAATATCTAAAAATCCACACACATCCCTAGAGCACATGCAGTATAAGCTAATTCAATGGAGACTGGAGAGTGAGTCATTTTATAGTTTTTTCTCTGATCTTAAACATGTTAAGATATTGATCATTGTCTGGACCAATATATATATCTAAAGAAAAAACTCACAATCACACACACTCCTAGAGTTTATTATGCAGTAAAATCAACGGAGAGTGAGGCATTCTACAGAATTCTCCCTCTTTCTCTCCCTCTCACAAGCACACGTGTGACATACCACAGACATACAGTACAAACATGCAGGTGAGCATGGATATGTCATGGTAGGGTGGGGTATGCAAAATGGGTAATCTTTGAGCCCTTTCTGACCCCTTCTAGCATGGGCAAACATGCATGGAAGGTTTCGTTCAAATCAAAAAGGGTGCAGTCAAAAAGTGATTCAATTAATCTAGAACCTACACTTACTGATAATATACAGCTGGCTGGGTTTTCCATGCATCAGGCAGGACAGAACAGCTACGTCTGGTAAGACGAGGGGTGGGGGTGTGTGTCTATTTGTCAATAACAGCTGGCGTGCAATGTCTAATATTAAAGAAGTCTTGAGATATTGCTCGTTTGAGGTAGAGTACCTCATGATAAGCTGTGGACTACACTATCTACCAAGATAATTTTCATCTATAGTTTTCATAGCCGTCTATTTAATACCTCAAGACCGCACTCAAAGAGCTGTACAAGGCCATAAGCAAACAAGAAAATGCTCATCCAGAAGTGGCGCTTCTAGTGGCCGGCAACTTTAACGTAGGCAAACTTAAATCCTTTTGACCTAATTTCTACCAGCATGTCACATGTTCAACCAGAAGAAAAAAAAAAACTCTAGACCACCGTTACTCCACACACAGAGACACATACAAAGCTCTCCCTCAACCTCCATTTGGCAAATTTGACCATAGTTCTATCCTCCCGATTCCTGCTTGGGCTCCCGAATGGTGCAGCGGTCTAAGGCACTGCATCTCAGGGCAAGAGGCGTCACTACAGTCCCTGGTTCAGATCCAGGCTGTATCACATAAGGCTGTGATTGGGAGTCCCATAGGGCGTCCGGGTTTGGCCGTTATTGTAAATAAGAATTTGTTCTTAACTGACTTGCCTAGTTAAATAAAAGGTACAATAAAAAATATATATATATAAAAAAAAATGTACAAGCAAAAAACTAAAGCAGGAAGTACCAGTGACTCGCTCAATACAGAAGTGGTCAGATGACACGGATCCTACGCTACAGGCCTGTTTTGCTAGCACAGACTGGAATATGTTCTGGGATTCATCCAATGGCATTGAGGAGTATACCACCGCAGTCACTGGCTTCATCAATAAGTGCATTGACGATATCGTCCCCACAGTGACCGTACGTACATATCCCAACCAGAAACCATTGATTACAGGCAACATCAACACCGAGCTAAATGCTAGAGCTGCCGCTTTCAAGGAGCGGGACACTAATCCAGACGCTTATATGAAATCCCATTATGCCCTCAGACAAACCATCAAACAGGCAAAGCATCAATACAGGACTAAGACTGAATCCTACTACACCAGCTCTGACGCTCATCGGATGTGGCAGGGATTTCAAACTATTACGGACTACAAAAGGGAAACCCAGCCACGAGGTGCCCAGTGATGCGAGCCTACCAGACAAGCTAAATGCCTTTTATGCTTGCTTCGAGGCAAGCAGTAATGAAGCATTTATGAGAGCGCAAGCTGTTATGGATGACTGTGTGATCATGCTCTCCGTTGTCGATGTGAGCAAGACCTTTAAACAGGTCAACATTCACAAGGCCGTATTACCAGGACATGTAATCCCAGCATGTGCGGACCAACTGGCAAGTGTCTTCACTGACATTTTCAACCTCTCCCTGACTGAGTCTGTAATATCGACATCTTTCAAGCAGACCACCATAGTCCCTGTGCCAAAGAAAGTGAAGGTAACATGCTTAAATGACTACCGCCCCGTAGCACTCACGTCGGTTGCCATGAAGTGCTTTGAAAGGCTGGTCATGGCTCACATCAACACCATCAACCCGGAATCCCTAGACCCACTCAAATTTGCATACCGCCCCAACGGATCCACAGAGTACGCAATCTCAAATCGCACTCCACTCTGCCCTTTCCCACCTGGAAAAAAAGTAACACCTTTGTGAGAATGCTGTTCATTGACTACAGCTCAGCGTTCAACACCATAGTGCCCACAAAGCTCATCAATAAGCTAAGGACCCTGGGACTAAACACCTCCCTCTGCAACTGGATCCTGGACTTCCTGACGGGCCACCCCCAGGTGGTATGAGCAGGCAACAACACATCTGCCACGCTGACCCTCAACACGGGGGCCCCTCAGGGGTGCATGCTTAAACCCCTCCTGTACTCCCTGTTCACCCACGACTGCGTGGCAAAGCACGACTCAAACACCATCATTAACTTTGCCGACAAAACAACAGTGGTAGGCCTGATCATGACAAAGATGAGACAGCCTATAGGGAGAAGGTCAGAAACAACAACCTCTCACGGCCTCAGAGGATCTAGATACTTTTGCTAACCTCTCTGGATTAAAACCAAATTATGATAAGTGTACTATATTCCGTATTGGATCACAAAAAAAAAATCTACTTTTATATTACAGTGTAGTTTACCAATAAAATGGTCTGACGGGGATGTGGACATACTCGGTATACAAATCCCAAAAGAAAGAAATGATCTCACTCCAATACATTTTTATAGAAAGTTAGCAAAAATATATAAGCTCTTGCTACCATGGAAAGGAAAATACCTGTCTATTTGTGGAAAAATCACCCTGATTAACTCTTCAGTCATATCACAGTTTACCTATTTGCTTATGGTTTTGCCTACACCTAGTGACCTGCTTTTTAAATTATATGAATATAATATATTAAAATATTAAATTTTATTTGGAATGGCAAGCCAGACAAAATGAAAAGGGCCTATTAATATAACGAATATGAATTCAGAGGGCAGAGATTATTAAATATTAAAACATTAGACCTCTCACTAAAGGCATCAGTCATACAAAAGTTATACTTAAATCCAAACTGGTTCTCTAGTAAATTGGTAGGAATGTCTCACCCCATGTTGAAGAATGGCCTTTTCCCCTTTATTCAGATTACAACTTCTCACTTTCGGTTGTTTCAAAAGGAAATCATCTCCAAAATATCCTTATTTTTTAAACAAACCTGAGAAAGTTGGTTGCAATTTCAGATTAATCCACCTGAAAAGACAGAACAAATAATACAACAAATATTGTGGTTAAACTCAAATATACTAATTGATAATAAAAAAAATAAATAAAAAAAAGGTATAATTTTAGTGAATGATATCATAAATAGGACTGGTGGAGTTGTCACACATGCAGCTAACACAGACATATGGAAATGTCTGCTCTACCCAAAATTACAACCAACTAATTGCAGCATTACCACAAAAATGGAAGAGGCAAGCAGAAGGGGGGAAAAGTAAGGAACTTGTATGTCGGCCCTGCATTAAAGAACATAAATGGTTAAAGAAAAGTGTGATAAATAAAAACATACCAATTTCATATAAGGACCACAAAATTGACAGCTGTGCCATATAAATTGCAAAATAGTTGGGAAAAGATTTTCTATGTACCTATTCCACGGCACATGGTTGATGAATTGACACGCAAAACAAAGACGGATTCAAAACTTCAATTTTTTCTATTTAAATTACAAAACTAAATTCTTGCAACCAATAGAATGTTATATATATTGGGGATACAATCTGCCCAGCTCTGCAGATTTTGCTGTGAGGAGCCAGAGTCATTAGATCATTTATTTTGGTATTGTTCATATGTAGCTCATTTTTGGTCACAGGTCCAGGAATGGCTGAAGAACTGCAACATTTGCCTAGAACGAATGCTGCAGATAGCAATACTGGGTGATTTGAAAAGCCATAGTCAATCTATCAATAATATAATAATTTATCTTTAATTTACAATCTGTAGAAGCTATAAGATTAGAAAGGTTCAGTACTTTTGTGAAGCATCACAGTACAGTTGAAAAATATATGGGAAATAGAAATCCAAAACGGATGGTGTTAATAGATAGATGGGAGGGGTTGAATGGAGTTGATGGGTGGGACTAATAACAAGATAACCAATGTAAAACATACGGGGTCTGTAAAACGTATATAGGTTCAGAAATGTTGTGAAATAGCACAGTTACAAATAGAATTGACATCAGAAATAGAGGAAGAACTAAAAACAAACAAAATATAACTATTGTAAAATAGATTGTGCCTGTAAAATGTGTATAATATGTATAAACTGAGTGTTATTGTTTATTAGTTTACTCCAATTGGGGGAGGGGTGGTAGGGTTTGCAGGGAATAATAAAGGTATATTCTAAAAAAAGTATGCATATCTATATAGGTATGTATGCAGTGGTGGGCCGTCAGGGCCTGCAAGGCCTTCTCTGCTGGCCTAAACATCATCAGAATATAATTTTTTTTAAAATATATTTTCCCACAAATATGTATTAAATTATTCCCCAGAGTAAGAGTTATACTCTTCATTTCATAGCTTTCCTCTTGGTTGCACTGCTTCCAGCCCCAGGTTGAGATTTGGAGGGCTGGTCTTTATGTTAGATCTTTTATCCAATCATATTCAGCCATCATGTGTTGCCAGGGGTCTAAAATCTGCTCTTAGGCCTTCAGAATCAACAGTGCAGGCGCTTGTAGCTTAAAGTGAATGGAAATTAAAATTTTGTGTCAACCAATCAGCTTTAGAGTTGGCTATTGTACACCTGCTGGCTGGCTCCAGTGTTACACAGGAGCCAGCTAGCAGGCGTAGTGCGTCCACGTCTTTTGATTGGATTACCAATATTGAGAGGCAGGTCCTATGGGCAGGTCTATGCAGATCTAGGAAACTGAATTTGATAAACGAATTAATTCGCGTACTACCTAAACTGTTTTTTGAACCCACAATGGCGGAAGGAGGAGAAGATATCGATTTGGTCGAGGATATAATTATAACGCCATTCTCAAGACGAACTTTTCAAGAAAAGTTAGACATTGTAAGGAGAGGTCGCCCGACGCCACAAAGCCTGTCACAGGCGGGAAAGGGGTTCGTTCGTTCGCCACTTTCAAAGTTTCAACTATGAACGCTGTCAATGGCTCACAGGCTCCGAGAAGCACTGCAAACTGTACTGCTGGGAATGCCTATTATTTGCAAGTGATCGATTTGGTGTTTGGAGCCACACTGGCTTTGCAAACTTGAGTTGTCTAACCAAGGCAGCAACGAGACACCAAAGTACGCCTGGGCACTTACAAGCAATGGTGCTTTTGAAAACGTTTGGGGACACCAGAGTGGAGCTACAGCTCTCACTCGTCCTGCGTTATGTGACGGACACGGGAGTCAAGGAGCGATTTATCCGGTTTGAAGATGTGACAAGCGGCAAGCGAGCTGATGACATTGCCGCTCTTATTTTCCGTTTCTTGGAGGAAAATGAATGTAGTCTGGATAAAGTTGTGGCACAGTGTTTTGATGGCGCAGCAGTCATGGCATCTGGACTCAATGGGGTGCAGGCTAAAGTTAAGGAGAGGGCACCAATGGCCTTATTCATTCACTGCTATGCACATCGACTAAATTTAGTACTGACTCAAGGAGCCTCAAAGCTTAAAGAATGCAAGGGCTTCTTTGCCAACCTCAATGGCCTTGCAGCATTTTTCTCACGATCCCCTAAGCGCACGCAACTGTCTAATAATCAGTCTTTGGTGAGTAGGCATACAATGCATGTTATTTTTTATTAAATGTGTATGTATGTTTCGCATTTTATTTCGTTAATATTAAATAGCCTATATATTAACAAAATAAAATGGCAAATAGCCTATGTTGCAAATTATTTGTTTTCTTTTATTTTCAGTGAATAGTTATGTGTCTTTATCATCACGGTGAAACTGCTTTGGGTGCGACAATGCGCTGTTTAGTGAACACACTGTATTTATTTTTGGGGGGACTTAAAGCTCAAAGTTTGTGGACCAGAAATGGATAGAAGAAGAATATTAATATAACTCTGTTGCACTCGACTATGTTCTTGCCTATTAGTTGAACTGTACTGTATTGTACTCTTCCCCTGCAATTCTCTGAAAAAAATGTCAATTTCAAGGTGACGCAACGCCTGGTTATACTGCGTTTCTGTCTAAATGTATAGTGTCTAGAGCCATGGCATCTAAATGATGGTAATAACAGGTGGATTAATTCGGGTGGGACTGTGTAGGACCTCACTGAAGGCCCAGGCGCCAGGCCCACGGCACGCTACTGTATGTATGTATGTATGTATGTATGTATGTATATATATATATATATATATGTGTGTATATGTATGAATGTTTATGCATGCATATGTATATGTATGGGTATGTACGTGTATGTATATGGATATATATATTAATCCCAAAAAATATATGGGGGATTGGAAATGATGCAGACAACTACATTGATGGAAGCAACAATCTTTCTGCAATATTAAGCTGATCCACCCCTAAAAAAATAAAACAAAAAAAACTCTCACTCAACGTGAGCAAGACAAAGGAGCTAATCGTGGACTACAGGAAAAGGAGGGCCGAACACATGCACATCGACGGTGCTGTAGTGGAGCTGGTCAAGAGTTTCAAGTTCCTTGGTGTCCACATCACCAACAAACTATCAAGGTCCAAACACACCAAGAGAGTCGTGAAGAGGCCACAACAACACCTTTTCCCCCTCAGGAGACTGAAAAGATTTGGCATTGGTCCCCAGATCCTCAAAAAGTCCTACAGCTGCACCATCGAGAGCATCCTGACTGGTTGCATCACCGCCTGGTATGGCAACTGCTCGGCATCCAACCGTAATGCACTGCAGAGAGTAGTGCGTACGTGTCAGTACATCACTGCGGCCAAGCTTCCTGCCATCCAGGACCTATATACTAGGCGTGTCCGAGGAAGGCCCAAAAAATTGTCAAAAGAGGTCTGTCCCCAAGCCATAAGACTGCTGAACAATTAATTAAATGGACACACAGACTATTTACATTGACACCCCTTTGGTTTTTACACTGCTGCTACTTGACGTTTATTATCTATGCATAGTCACTTTACCCTGTCTTACAAATTACCTTGACTAACCTCTACCCCTGCACATTGACTCGGTACCGGTACCCCTTGTATATAGCCTCGTTATTATTATTTTATTGTGTTACTTTGGATTTAAAAAATTGACTTTAGTTTATTTTGTAAATATTTTCTTAACTCTATTTCTTGAACTGCATTGTTGGTTAAGGGCTTGTGAGTAAGCATTTAATGATAAGGTCTACACCTGCCGTATTCGGCGCATGTGACAAATATTTTTTTTTTATTGCACAGCAAAAAAGGTAAAACAAAAAATTATAGAGTTCCCACAAACTAAACATTCAATCACAGAAACCAGTTAGGACATAAACAAGATTAGCTTCAAAGTCCTCTAGGCCTATTTGTAAATAAATTCAGAACGGTTGGGCTTTCCCACCAGGTGTTGTGTGAGCGAGCGTGTCGATGTATGTCTGTGGTATGTCACATGTGTGCTTGTGAGAGAGGGAGAGAAAGAGGGAAAATGCTGTAGCATACCTCACTCTCTATAGACTTGCATTGGATTTGATTATACTGTAGAACATCATCTTGGAGTGTGTGTGATTGTGAGCGGATTTCTTTAGATATTGTCTATATATACTGTATATATACAATACCAGTCAAAAGTTTGGACACACATACTCATTCCAGGGTTTTTCTTATTTAAAAAAAAAACTATTTTCTACATTGTAGAATAATAGTGAATACATAAAAACTATTAAATAACATATGGAATCATGCAGTAAACAAAGAAGTGATAAAGAAATCCAAATATATTTTAAATTTGAGATTTATTTTATTTTATATATATATATTTTTTATTTCACCTTTATTTAACCAGGTAGGCCAGTCGAGAACAAGTTCTCGTTTACAACTGTGACCTGGTCAAGATAAAGCAAAGCAGTGTGACAAAAACAACACTGAGTTACACATGGGAAAACAATCGTACAGTCAATAACACAATATAAAAATCTGTATACAGTGTGTGCAAATGGAGTAAGGAGGTAAGGCAATAAATAGGCCAATAGTGGCAAAGTAACTACAATTTAGCAATTTACACTGGAGTGATATATGTGCAGATGAGGATGTGCAAGTAGAAATACTGGTGTGCAGAAGAGCAGAAAAACAAAAACAAATATGGGAATGAGGTAGGTAGTTGGTTGGATGGGCTATTTACAGATGGGCTGTGTACACCTGCAGCGATCAGTAAGCTGATGATGATAGATGGAATATGAAAATTGTTTTTGTTATGTTATTAAAAGTTAAATGACGACGTTACAACGAAAACATTGTAACTTAAAGAGTTTCCCAATATGTACCTGCTGTTTGCATGACGCTGACGCTTAAAGATAGTGAGGGAGATATAAGTCTACAACTTCAGTGATTTTTGCAATTCGTTCCAGTCATTAGCAGCAGCTGGAAGAAAAGGCAGCCAAAAGAGGCGTTGGCTTTGGGGATGACCAGTGAAATATACCTGTCGGAGCGTGTGCTACGGCGAGTGTTGCTATGGTGACCAGTGAGCTGAGATAAGGCGGAGCGTTACCTAGCAAGAACTTATAGATGAACTGGAGCCAGTGGGTTTGGCGACAAATATGTAGCGAGGACCAGCCAACGAGAGCATACAGGTCACAGTGGTGGGTAGTATATGGGGCTTTGGTGACAAAACGGACGGCACTGTGATAGACTGCATCCAATTTAGCTGAGATTCTTCAAAGTAGCCACACTTTGCCTTGACAGCTTTGCACACTCTTGGCATTCTCTCAACAAGCTTCATTAGGTAGTAACCTGGAATGCATTTCAATTAACAGGTGTGCCTTTTTAACAGTTAATTTGTGGAATTTTTTCCCTTCTTAATGCGTTTGTGACAAGGTAGGGTTGGTATACAGAAGATGGTCTTTCACCAAATAGGGATAAGTCCATATTATGGCAAGAACAGCTCAAAAAAGCAAATAGAAACAACAGTCCATCGTCCCTTTAAGACATGAAGGTCAGTCAATATTGTCATAATTGGGCTGTTCGGGTCAGGTTACCGTGGACCACACTCCTACAAGAGACATCTCTCACACCCACCAGAGGGGGAGAGATCGAGAGGTATGGAGGTGTTTTTTTTATGACACCTCACACCCATTGTAAATCTTAAAGTCAGCAGACAAAATCCTTTGTCCTCTCAGTATGGAGGAATGGAATGTATGATGGGCCTATGTAGAACCTACCTTAGAACAGTAACATGCAATAAATGGACTTTGTGACAATATGTTTCGTCAGCCAAAATGGTAGTAATGATGATAGATGGAATATGAAAATGAATGTCGTTTTTGTTATGTTATTAAAAGTTAAATGACGACGTTACAACGAAAACATTGTAACTGAAAGAGTTTCACAATATGTACCTGCTGTTTGCATACTGTACGTTGTGTGGAAAATGTCCAGATCAAAGATAATGTTTTCGTAAAGGTGAAGTTAGTTGTCTAAATTGGATCTGAGTAAAATCCAGACCTTGCCTCTTAACTAGTTACGCACAGAGAACTTGCCCTAAAGGCCGAAACGGCCATTTCTGACCCGAGGGTCTAAAATATGTGAGTTAAGAATTAACATTATGACTAGGGACCCGAGCTGCAGCCAAGGTTCGATTAGTTGTAACCCCGAAACGCAACACGAGGTTGAAGACAAAGGAACCTTTTAACAATCTATGCTACGGATGAGTAGCTGTGTCTAAGAGGGTGAATTCAAGCAGGACCACCCGGATATTGTCTCCAAGGAATCGTGTGTCAACTCTGCTTTCATTCCCACGCTGGAACCACCTATATGGCTGATTAGCCGTCCTCAGAAGACCCCTCTTTCAGAACAAGGGCAGGGAAACAGACCACTAAGAGAAAGGACACTGACATCGTGTGGACAATCAGAGAGTTAGACCCGGTAGCAACAGAAGTGTCGCCATCAGAGGAGAAGTCGAAACTCGGTCCACGAGAAGAGACCCCATCGGAGACCTTCGACACGTAATTACATCATTATATTCTGACCCATAAGACTGGCAGTTCGGGGCAAGGTTAGGGTTAAAATAAGCATTGTTTACAAATGTACCCAGGTGTGCTTTTCTCTTATGCACGCTCTCTTTTGAAATTCCCATTTTGTGTAACACATGTCATTATTGTGTTGGCCCGCTAGGGACCCATTTCATTACACTAAGTTCTAATCAATAGCCTAGACTGTGTGTATGTGTATCTTATATTATCATTTTAGCTTGTAAGTAAATAAATAATCAACTCAATTGGTATGGTACGGATTTATTTAGTGAGACTCGGGTTTGTGCAGATTCCAGGATTATGCGACGTTCAGAATGAGACTGTAGAGGAAATTAATTAATTAGCGACTGTTGTAAAATCGATATTCTGATATTCTTTGAGCTAATTTGGGAAATAGAAACTCAATAAAACCAAACTTTCCTATGGTGCCCCAGATTACTGAGTAAATAATTACCTGATTCATCTAATCATGTAATTATAAACAGTTAATCATTCGATGAACAGTAGTCGTCACAATCAATACAACGTTACGACAATATGGAACAGTTCAAAAACTTCGAAAGTTTCTTCAAGCGCAGCCACAAAAACCATCAAGAACTATGATGAAAATGGCTCATGAGGACTGCCACAGGAAAGGAAGACCCAGAGTTACCTCTGCTGTGGGAGAATAAGTTCATTAGAGTTACCAGCCTCAGAAATTGCAGCCCAAATAAATGCTTCATAGAGTTCAAGTAACAGACACTTCAACATCAATTGTTCAAGCAGACTGCATGAATCAGGCCTTCATGGTCGAAATGCTGCAAAGAAACCACTACTAAAGGACACCAATAATAAGAAGAGACTTGCTTGGGCCAAGAAACACGAGCAATGAACATTGGACCGGTGGAAATCTGTCCTTTGGTCTGATGAGGCCAAATTAGAGATGTTTGGTTCCAACCGCCGTATCTTTGTGAGACGCAGAGTAGGTGAACGGATGATCTCTGCATGTTTAAAAATATATATATATTTCACCTTTATTTAACCAGGTAGGCTAGTTGAGAACAAGTTCTCATTTGGAACTGCGACCTGGCCAAGATAAAGCAAAGCAGTTCGACACATACAACAACACAGAGTTACACATGGAATAAACAAACATACAATCAATAATACAGTAGAAAAATCTATATTCAGCATGTGCAAATGAGGTAGGATAAGAGAGATAAGGCAATAAATAGGCCATGGTGCGAAGTAATTACAATATAGCAATTAAACACTGGAATGGTAGGATGTGCAGAAGATGAATGTGCAAGTAGAGATACTGGGGTGCAAAGGAGCAAGATAAATAAATAAATACAGTATGGGGATGAGGTAGATTGGATGGGCTATTTACAGGTGCAGTGATCTGTGAGCTGCTCTGACAGCTGGTGCTTAAAGCTAGTGACAGAGGTAAGAGTCTCCAGCTTCAGAGATTTTTGCAGTTCGTTCCAGTCATTGGCAGCAGAGAACTGAAAGGAAGAATTAGCTTTGGGGGTGACCAGTGAGATATACCTGACCTGCAGGAGTGCATGCTACGGTTGGGTGCTGCTATGCTGACCAGTGAGCTGAGATAAGGCGGGGCTTTACCTAAAAGAGACTTGTAGATGACCTGGAGCCAGTGGGTTTGGCGACGAGTATGAAGCGAGGGCCATCCAACGAGAGCATACAGGTCGCAGTGGTGGGTAGTATATGGGGCTTCGGTGACAAAACGGATGGCACTGTGATAGACTGCATCCAAATTGTTGAGTAGAGTGTTGGAGGCTATTTTGTAAATGACATCTCCGAAGTCGAGGATCGGTAGGATGGTCAGTTTTACGAGGGTATGTTTGGCAGCATGAGTGAAGGATGCTTTGTTGCGAAATAGGAAGCCGATTCTAGATTTAATTTTGGATAGGAGATGTTTAATGTGAGTCTGGAAGGAGAGTTTACAGTCTAACCAGACACCTAGGTATTTGTAGTTGTCCACATATTCTAAGTCAGAACCGTCCAGAGTAGTGACGCTGGATAGGCGGGCAGGTGCGGGCAGCGATCGGTTGAAGAGCATGCATTTAGTTTTACTTGCATTTAAGAGCAGTTGGAGGCCATGTAAGGAGAGGTGTATGGCATTGAGGCTCATCTGGAGGTTAGTTAACACAGTGTCCAAAGAAGGGCCAGAGGTATACAGAATGGTGTCGTCTGCGTAGAGGTGGATCAAAAAAAATCACCAGAAGCGAGAGCGAAATCATTGATGTATACAGAGAAGAGAGTCGGCCCGAGAACTGAAACCTGTGGCACCCCCATAGAGACTGCCAGAGGTACGGAAAACAGGCCCTCCGATTTGACATACTGAACTCTATCGGAGAAGTAGTTGGTGAACCAGGCGAGGCAATCATTTGAGAAACCAAGGCTGTTGAGTCTGCCAATGAGAACGTTGTGATTGACAGAGTCGAAAGCCTTAGCCAGGTCGATGAATCCGGCTGCACAGTAATGTCTCTTATCGATGGCGGTTATGATATCGTTTAGGACCTTGAGCGTGGCTGAGATGCACCCATGACCAGCTCTGAAACCAGATTGCATAGCGGAAAAGGAACGGTGAGATTCGAAATGGTCGGTAATCTGTTTGTTAACTTGGCTTTCAAAGACCTTAGAAAGGCAGGGTAGAAAAGATATCGGCAGATCATTTTAGAAAGAGAGCGTCCAGATTGTCTAGTCCGGCTGATTTGTAGGGGTCCAGAATTTGCAGCTCTTTCAGAACATCAGCTATCTGGATTTGTGTGAAGGAGAAGTGGTGGAGGTTTGGGCGAGTTGCTGTGGGGAGCGCAGGGGTGTTGACTGGGGTAGGGGTAGCCAGGTGGAAAGCATGGCTAGCCGTAGAAAAATGTTTTGAAATTCTCAATTATTGTGGATTTAATCGGTGGTAACAGTGTTTCCTAGCCTCGGTGCAGTGGGCAGCTGGGAGAAGGTGCTCTTATTCTCCATGGACTTTACAGTGTCCCAGAACTTTTTTGAGTTTGTGCTACAAATTTCTGCTTGAAAAAGCTAGCCTTAGCTTTCCTAACTGCCTGTGTATATTTGTTCATAACTTCCCTGAAAAGTTGCATATCACGGGGGCTGTTCGATGCTAATGCAGAACGACAATGGATGTTTTTGTGCTGGTCAAGGGCAGTCAGGTCTGGAGAGAACCAAGGGCTATAGCTGTTCCTGGTTGTTATTTTTTTGAATGGGGCATGCTTATTTAAGATGGTGAGGAAGGCACTTTAAAAAAATAACCAGGCATCCTCTACTGACGGGATGAGGTCAATATCTTTCCAGGATACCCGGGCCAGGTCGATTATAAAGGCCTGCTCGCTGAAGTGTTTTAGGGAGCGTTTGACAGTGATGAGGGGTGGTTGTTTGACCGCAGACCCATTACGGATGAAGGCAATGAGGAAGTGATCGCTGAGATCTTGGTTGAAAACAGCAGAGGTGTATTTGGAGGGCAAGTTGGTTAGGATGATATCTATGTGGGTGCCCGTGTTTACGGATTTGTACCTGGTGGGTTCATTGATAATTTGTGTGAGATTGAGGGCATCAAGCTTAGATTGTAGGACGGTCGGGGTGTTAAGCATGTCCCAGTTTAGGTCACCTAGCAGCACGAGCTCTGAAGATAGATTGGGGGCAATCAATTCACATATGGTGTCCAAGGCACAGCTGGGGGCAGAGGGTAGTCTATAGCAAGCGGCAACAGTGAGAGACTTGTTTCTGGAAAGATACATTTATAAAAGGAGAAGTTCGAATTGCTTGGGTACAGACCTGGATAGTATGACTGAACTCTGCAGGCTATCTCTGCAGTAGATTGCAACACCGCCCCCTTTGACAGTTCTATCATGGCGTAAAATGTTATAGTTAGGGATGGAAATTTCAGGGTTTTTCGTGGACTTCCTAAGCCAGGATTCAGACACTGCTAGGACATCCGGGTTGGCAGTGTGCTAAAGCAGTGATTAAAACAAATTTAGGGAGGAGCCTTCTAATGTTAACATGCATGAAACCAAGGCTTTTACGGTTACAGAAGTCAACAAATGAGAGCACCTGGGGAGTAGGATGAGGGTACGGCTAAAGGCTAACAGGACTGGTCGTTTAGTGCGTTCAGAGCAGAGAGTATAAGGAGAAGGTTTCTGGGCGTGAGAGAATAGATTCAAGGCATAATGTACAGACAGAGGTATGGTAGGATGTGAGTACATTGGAGGTAAACCTAGGCATTGAGTAATGATGAGAGAGATATTGTCTCTAGAGACGTTTAAACCAGGTGATGTCACTGCATATGTGGGAGGTGGAACTAAATGGTAGGTTAAGGCATACTGAGCAGGGCTAGAGGCTCTACAGTGAAATAAGACAGTAATCACTAACCAGGACAGTAATGGACAAGGCATATTGATATTAGGGAGAGGCATGCGTAGCCGGGTGATCAATAGGGGTCCAGTGAGTGG
Organism: Salvelinus alpinus; assembly: GCF_045679555.1. Lineage (NCBI taxonomy): Eukaryota > Metazoa > Chordata > Actinopteri > Salmoniformes > Salmonidae > Salvelinus > Salvelinus alpinus. Next base: position 31,974,934 of record NC_092103.1, on the reverse strand, counting down.
TTGGGCTGGCTGGAGACACGGCGATTCAGACAGCTAGCAGGCCGGGGCTACAAGCTAGCAGACCGGGGCTAGCAAGCTAGCGGAAGGGCCTTAGAGGGACGTCTCGACGGAGTAAAGTCTGTTTTGGTCTCCGCGTTGGTGACGTCGATAGACCAGTAGTGATGGATTAGTAGGGTTCCGAGTAGCACTATTGGCAAAATAGGCGTAGTGGCCCAAGAAATTGGCCGATGGATCTATACAGCTAACAGTCCAATATGCTCTAGACACCTAGCAGCTAGCGGGCCACGGCTTGCGGATGGGCATTTAGGGGTGGTCGCGATGTAGAGGCCAGTTGAGTACCCCGCTCTCATCCAACACTTCCCACACTGCCCCCACTCGGATGGTATCGCGCCGTCCCAACCTTCGCTCTCTCTCCCCCGCTACTCTCTCCTCTTCCATCCTATCATCTCTTCCCTCTGCTCAAACCTTCTCCAACCTATCTCCTGATTCTGCCTCCTCAACCCTCCTCTCCTCCTTTTCTGCATCCTTTGACTCTCTATGTCCCCTATCCTCCAGGCCGGCTCGGTCCTCCCCTCCTGCTCCGTGGCTCGACGACTCATTGCGAGCTCACAGAACCGGGCTCCGGGCAGCCGAGCGGAAATGGAGGAAAACTCGCCTCCCTGCGGACCTGGCATCCTTTCACTCCCTCCTCTCTACATTCTCCTCTTCTGTCTCTGCTGCTAAAGCCACTTTCTACCACTCTAAATTCCAAGCATCTGCCTCTAACCCTAGGAAGCTCTTTGCCACCTTCTCCTCCCTCCTGAATCCTCCTCCCCCTCCCCCCCCCTCCTCCCTCTCTGCGGATGACTTCGTCAACCATTTTGAAAAGAAGGTCGACGACATCCGATCCTCGTTTGCTAAGTCAAACGACACCGCTGGTTCTGCTCACACTGCCCTACCCTGTGCTTTGACCTCTTTCTCCCCTCTCTCTCCAGATGAAATCTCGCGTCTTGTGCCGGCCGGCCGGCCGCCCAACAACCTGCCCGCTTGACCCTATCCCCTCCTCTCTTCTCCAGACCATTTCCGGAGACCTTCTCCCTTACCTCACCTCGCTCATCAACTCATCCTTGACCGCTGGCTACGTCCCTTCCGTCTTCAAGAGAGCGAGAGTTGCACCCCTTCTGAAAAAACCTACACTCGATCCCTCCGATGTCAACAACTACAGACCAGTATCCCTTCTTTCTTTTCTCTCCAAAACTCTTGAACGTGCCGTCCTTGGCCAGCTTTCCTGCTATCTCTCTCAGAATGACCTTCTTGATCCAAATCAGTCAGGTTTCAAGACTAGTCATTCAACTGAGACTGCTCTTCTCTGTGTCACGGAGGCGCTCCGCACTGCTAAAGCTAACTCTCTCTCCTCTGCTCTCATCCTTCTAGACCTATCGGCTGCCTTTGATACTGTGAACCATCAGATCCTCCTCTCCACCCTCTCCGAGTTGGGCATCTCCGGCGCGGCCCACGCTTGGATTGCGTCCTACCTGACAGGTCGCTCCTACCAGGTGGCGTGGCGAGAATCTGTCTCCGCACCACGTGCTCTCACCACTGGTGTCCCCCAGGGCTCTGTTCTAGGCCCTCTCCTATTCTCGCTATACACCAAGTCACTTGGCTCTGTCATATCCTCACATGGTCTCTCCTATCATTGCTATGCAGACGACACACAATTAATCTTCTCCTTTCCCCCTTCTGATAACCAGGTGGCGAATCGCATCTCTGCATGTCTGGCAGACATATCGGTGTGGATGACGGATCACCACCTCAAGCTGAACCTCGGCAAGACGGAGCTGCTCTTCCTCCCGGGGAAGGACTGCCCGTTCCATGATCTCGCCATCACGGTTGACAACTCCATTGTGTCCTCCTCCCAGAGTGCTAAGAACCTTGGCGTGATCCTGGACAACACCCTGTCGTTCTCAACTAACATCAAGGCGGTGACCCGTTCCTGTAGGTTCATGCTCAACATTCGCAGAGTACGACCCTGCCTCACACAGGAAGCGGCGCAGGTCCTAATCCAGGCACTTGTCATCTCCCGTCTGGATTACTGCAACTCGCTGTTGGCTGGGCTCCCTGCCTGTGCCATTAAACCCCTACAACTCATCCAGAACGCCCCAGCCCGTCTGGTGTTCAACCTTCCCAAGTTCTCTCACGTCACCCCGCTCCTCCGCTCTCTCCACTGGCTTCCAGTTGAAGCTCGCATCCGCTACAAGACCATGGTGCTTGCCTACGGAGCTGTGAGGGGAACGGCACCTCCGTACCTTCAGGCTCTGATCAGGCCCTACACCCAAACAAGGGCACTGCGTTCATCCACCTCTGGCCTGCTCGCCTCCCTACCTCTGAGGAAGTACAGATCCCGCTCAGCCCAGTCAAAACTGTTCGCTGCTCTGGCACCCCAATGGTGGAACAAACTCCCTCACGACGCCAGGTCAGCGGAGTCAATCACCACCTTCCGGAGACACCTTCCGGAGACACCTGAAACCCCACCTCTTTAAGGAATACCTAGGATAGGATAAAGTAATCCTTCTAACCCCTTCTAACCCCCCCCTTAAAAGAGTTAGATGCACTATTGTAAAGTGGTTGTTCCACTGGATATCATAAGGTGAATGCACCAATTTGTAAGTCGCTCTGGATAAGAGCGTCTGCTAAATGACTTAAATGTAAATGTAAATTAAGTCGTAGTCCAGTCGTGAAGGATCAGCGGGGTTCCGTCCCCCGTACCAGCAGTAGAAGGGGTCCGGGTATTGTAGCCCAGGAGTGGCTGATGGGCCTCTTTAGCAAGCCGGGAGAAAAGGGCCTAGCATGGGCTACTTCCAGGCTAATTGTTGCTTGCTCTGGGACCAACATTAGCCAGTACTCGGATAGCAGCTAGCTAGCTGCAAAGATCCAGGTGAAAATGTCCAGAGCTTGCGGTAGGAATCCGGGGATATGGAGAGAAAATAGGTCCGGTGTGCTCTGGTTTGAGTCGCGTTGTACAAACTGGCGAGCACTTTCCGAGCTAAAGGTTAGCTGATGACCGCTAGCAGTGGCCGCTAGCAGCACTGCTAGCTAGTAGCTAGTGAGCTAGCTAGCTTCTGTTGGGGGATTCCGGATTTGAGGTGAATACTTTAGAAAAAAACAGATCTGCACCACATTGGGTGAGGCGGATTGCAGGAGAGTGTTTTGAAATATTTTAAAAAGATACGAAGAAAAATACATAAAAAGACATATACACGGGACACGACAAGATGAGGACAAAGGACGTCTGACTGCTACGCCATCTTGGATCTCAATTCATGTGTGGTTCCCACCATGAAGCATGGAGGAGAAGGTGTGATGGTGTGGAGGTACTTTGCTGGTGACACTGTCTGATTTATTTAGAATTCAAGGCACACTTGACCAGCCTGGCTCCCACAGCATTCTGTAGCGATACACCATCCCATCTGGTTTGCACTTAGTGGGACTAACATTTGTTTTTCAACAGGACAATGACCCAACACACCTCCAGGCTGTGTAAGGGCTAATTGACCAAGAAGGAGAGTGATGGAGTGCTGCATCAGATGACCTGCCCTCCACAATCCCCCGACCTCAACCAAATTGAGATGGTTTGGGATGAGTTGGACCGCAGAGTGAAGGAAAGGCAGCCAACAAGCGCTCAGCATATGTGGGAACTCCTTCAAGAGTTCCCACAGGAATGAGGAAAAGCATTCTTCATGAAGTTGGTTGAGAGAATGCCAAGTGTGCAAAGCTGTCATCAAGGCAAAGGGTGGCTACTTTGAAGAATCTAAAATCAAAAATGAATTTTGATTTGTAAAAAAAGTTATTTCATAGTTTTGATGTCTTCACTATTATTCTACAATGTAGAAAATAGTAAAACATAAAGAAAAAACCTTGAATGAGCAGGCGTGTCCAAACTTTTGACTGGTACTGTACGTGTATCATAATCACATCAATTCATTTGTTATAACAAACTCTGAACACCGTAACACGTGACAGCAAAATGGATGCAGAGGACGTGACAAAGTAACTCGAAATGGGGGAATGTTTACTGGTTACGCAGGAGGTAAAGGGGAACTCTGATGTGTGGAATATATATATATTTTTGTAAAGCCTTTATTACAGCAAAGACGTGAACGTAATTTCCCGAAATGGAACGGTTTTGACCTATTTATTGTTTATGCTAATTATTCAATGATGACTTTGATATTTAAATTTAAAATAAAAAAGCTTGATTGCATTTCACATCATGAATGTCTCGTATGCTGTGTGATGACATGAACGAATGAATGATTGATACAGTAGCCTATATATTGAAATACAGGCCTAAGTAAGTTACAGTATTAAGACTAAACAGCATGTGCTCTTAGGCCTACAGCTCGATGGTGGTTATACAAGGCTGCTATACTAAGCCTACTAATGACAATGACATTACTTATTATAATGATGCTCACAATAATAACAATACGAAGATCAAGGAAAAAGGAAGGTTATTATTATTATAAATATAATTTTCAAAGTGTAAAGTCTTTATTACATCATAGAAAAGATTAAAACAGCCCAATTTGTCAAATTGTTGTATAAGGCTTGGTGCTCACGGAATCAGTAGTGTATCAAACAAACACTCAAACAGGGAACAGAAGCAGGATGTGTTATTTCTGTAGTTATATATGGATGATTTCTAAAGCCAGGCACATTTAACATTAGACTATTGATTAAAGACCAAATTAAGTTGGGGTTTATCTCTCTCCTGACATTTTTTAGACAATTAAGGCAAGGGCCGTTTTCTCGTCTCCCAACCCTACCGCTGCCGCCGCCGCCGCATTGTTCTCAACACCAAAATGCTGGTTAACTTTGTTATTATACTCATAGCAACATTTATTGTATTTAACAAGGCAAGTAGGTTAAGAACAAAATCTTATTTACAATGGCGGCCTACCCCATGCAAAACCTAACCCGGACGACGCGGGGACAATTGTGTGGTGCCCTATGAGACTCCCAATCATGGCCGGTTGTGATACAGCCTGGAATCGAACCAGGGTCTGTAGTGACGCCTCTAGCACTGAGATGCAGTGCCAATTCAACAGCGCACTGATGTGTTTCAAAACCACGGACAGCTACCCTTATCCAACGCGGGAGAAATCGCATTTGTTATCATTGTAGGCTATAGCCTTAAAATAATTGAAATAATATAGCCTAAATAATACATTTTTCGTTCCTTCTTAGGCTCCCTGTCTATTTAGAGTGTTTATATGCTGTTTAATATTTGACATGTTGCCTATTTGAAATGATGAGCGCTTCTTACATTCACCTTTTCATGTTTATTAAAATACTTTTCATTCAAATCATATGTTCACATGTAATAAAAATCTAAAGTATTGTCACCTTTTTCAGCATCTAGCTCTCTCCTCTTGCGATGATAACGACACTGAGCCTTTTTCTAAAATGTTTTATGAGTTGGAGATCTTAGACCATTTTACCACCAGTAAAATCTTTGAAATTGTTGCATGTTGTGTTTATATTTTTGTTCAGTATATATTCAAGCATCAATGTGTACATAGAATTAATTCACAAGTCCAAAAATGTATGTAGCAACTGGAGATTGCCCCTTTAACAAGGGTGACCAAGACCAGTGGACGCAAAATAGCTCTATAACATCAAAGATCCACCATCATATTTTAGGTACTTTCTGAGGTACTTTCTGCACATGTTTCTGTTTTTTGACGCAAACCCCACTACCGGTGTGTGTGGCCAAAGAGCTCCATCTTCATGTCATCTGACCACAAAAATCAACATTTTGCAATGGCCATCTCAGTCTCCGGACTTGAACCCCATTGAAAACCTGTGGTTTGAATTAAAGAGGGCAGTCCATAAGTGCAGGCTAAGGATATCAAGGATCTGGAAAGATTATGTATTAATGTGTTCTCCAATCTCATTAAACATTAAGAGAAAAAGGCTCAGTTTGATTATCCTCGCAATGTGAAGGTGCTGGAGTATTGAAAACATGGATGCCCCTATCTTTTTTATTGATACTGAGCAAATTGTCCTTTTATGTATATCTATTTTTTTACATACAATATAACACAGTATTTGTATTATTTATTTTATACAGTATTTTTTGCTCATCTTAATAAAGAGTGCCAATAATTTGACAAAAAAAAAATTAAGATCTGACTATTTGAACATGTATTCACGTAACTTGATCCTTTAAATGTGTAAAAAAACAGTAACCCCTTGTTTCGAGACTAAATACAGTACAATATCAAAAACTCACATTGTAGACGAACGCTTTGGCTGATTTAAAAAATGTCTTCAGATTGGACCATCAGTAAGGTCAGAGAACAAATACACAAAATGAAATGATACATTTCCGTTATTGACATGAATGGGTTAAATGTCTTTCTCCAAGGGGGTCAGAAAAGACGTCATTGCTGCTATTGACAGAAAACCTTTCAAGCGTCCCTGGACATGTAAACCTAGGTAGGATTAAAATCCCACTCAAAAACTTTTGGTAGCCTACTGTATGGTTACCCTATTTATTTGGAGAATGATTAAAAAGGGTTAATGGATCAAATATGAAAAACATGTTATTGACGTCAAAAGCGTATGATTTAGGATGCCACTGGGACACATTCAATATATGAGTTATACAGTGCATTCGTAAAGTATTCAGACCCCTTGACTTTTTCCACATTTTGTTACGTTACAGCCTTATTCAAAAATGTATTTAAAAAAAAATCCTCATCAATCTACACACAATACTGCATAATGGTATTGTCTTTCTCCCATCTCAACAGAGGAACTCTAGAGCTCTGTCAGAGTGACCATCAGGTTCTTGGTTACCTCCCTGACCAAGGCCAGGCGTCAAGCTCTAGGAAGAGTCTTTACCACAGGTGGACTCCAATCAAGTTGTAGAAACATCAAGGATGATCAATGGAAACAGGATGCACCTAAGCTCAATTTCGAGTTTGTAAATAAAGGTACACATTTTTTATTTTTTATAAATTTGCAAACATTTCTAAAAAACAGTTTTTGCTTTGTAATTATGGGGTATTGTGTGTAGATTGCAGATTTTTTTTGATCCATTTTAGAATAAGGCTGTAATGTAACATAATGTGGGAAAAGTGAAGGGTTCTGAATACTTTCCAAAGGCGCTGTATATTCATTTCTGCCAACCTTTCCATTATAAAGTAGTTGAGAGCCTTCCCAGTTGAATGGCTCCCTCCTCTGGACATATTTGGAAACGCAGCACTTTGGTTGGTCCTCAAAAAGGCCACGCTCGGGTGCGGTTTCAACATGGCTACGTAAAGACGTGTTCTGAGGCCTCTCCACGAAGGGCTGATACTTTTAATGTTTTAACCTTTTAACTATCAAAACAAGAACACATTTTCCACACCTACTGACCCGAGCCACATTCGTGTGGCATTATTGGATATGTCTGGAACCAGGAAAACGATACAAAATGGTAAACAAGAAGACAACGAAGACCAGCAACAACATGGCGGACGCTAAAGTTATAGACATGCTAGTTACCATCTGCGCAGAAATGGCTACACTACGCTCTGATTTCATGACCGAACCTTGCTCCTGTGTCAAATCTAGGAGTTGAAATTATGACCGAAGTCCAGTCAACTATGGCGACACTACAAACAACTATCGCGACACAAACCCCCAAAATAAAGGATATGGAAACGTCGCTGACCGGCTTAACGAATAGGAGACCAAAATTTACGAGCTTACCTCCGAGAACGTTAAGCTAAAGGTTAGTCTAGATGAACAGGTAAACCGTTCCCGGAGAAAGAACATACATGTGGTCGTAATCGCAGAAGGGATGGAAGGGCGCAATCCTACCGAGTTCATGGCCTCTTTCCTGCAAGACGTCTTCTGGGAGGGATGTCTGACAGGCCCCCAGTCAGACAGGGGGCCGCACTCTAGCAGCAAAACCACAGCCTGGTCGCCCTCCCAGAGCAATGCCTACATCTGCCTACATTATTTCTAGACCAAAGAGATAATTATTTGGACGTCCCGCGAACAGCTGAACTACAATGGCAAGTGGATTAATGAAGGCCCACCTACTTTTAATGAAGGCCCACCTTCACAAGGCAGGAGTCAGATTTGGCCTGATACAACCGGCTAAACTGAGGTTTACTTTCTAGGGGGCTAGCCACACATTTGACGACCCCCAGTCTGTGCTCACTTTCTACCGGGACAATATCCACTCTACAGCAGCACAGAACCCAGATCGGTGAAGGTTGCTAGTTATGTTATTAGGGTGCACACATTGTTAGTGTATGGACATGAACGTGAGTAACTTTTTTTTGCCCTAGCTGGGAAGTCAATGCACAGCATACAGATGGCTGATCAAGCACATGATTAGTTGGTGCCTAGACAGACGCCACTCACTTTGGGTTGGAATGGAATCAATAGCATGTCATCCAAGAGCATTAGCTTCCTTGCCATTTATTAATAGCTTTGAAAAGATCCAGGCCTTATCTGACAATTTTACAGTACACTCTTAGCTTGGAAAGATGCAAGGAGGTACTTGCAGATTCCAGACCATATATCACTCCGGTCACCGATTGCCCTTAATCCAGATTTGGATTAAGTATTATTGGACTTCAGGATTGGAAGACGAAGAGTATTGCTGACCTTATGACTTTATTTACTCAGGACATTCTTACATCATTCCAACATATAAAAACTGAGTTTGACACCCCAAACAAAGATTTTTTTTAAGTACCTACAACTTAGACATTTCATAGAGGGTCAGAAGAAAGTCGATAAACTACATTTTCAAATTACTGAAGTTGAAAAACTATTTACGAATCCTACTGTTCGGAGGTTTAATCTCCGACATATATTCTATTTCATTGAACATAAGTGCCTCATCCTATTATGCGTTGAGAGAAGTTTGGGAGAGAGACTTTGGACATACATTTGTTGAGGAAGAATGCGAAATGGTCAACCCCAAATTCACCTCCATAAGCATACAATAACTACATTTCAAATGTTTTCATAGAACCTACTTAACACCTGTCCGCCTTCACAGAATGTTCTCCAATGCATCACATTTATGTTTTAAATGTGAACAGGATACTGGCACCTTCAAGAGAGAATCCTACTCACATAAGATGGTGCCAACAGAGATGGTCGCCTCACTGAGTTCTTAGGAAACTATGTAGTATTATTATCATTTTTTAAATGTATTATTTCTTACATTATTACCCCAGTAAATCTTAAGTCGTATTACATATAGCTGGGAAGAACTATTGGATATAAGAGCAATGTCAACTTACCAACATAACGACCAGGAGTACGGCTTTCCCGAAGCAGATCCTCTGTTCGGACCACCACCCAGGACAATGGGTCTAATTCCAGAAGCCGATCCAAAACAACGGCGCTGCAGAAGGGGCAGACAGAGCGGCCTCCTGGTCAGGCTCCGTAGACGTGCACATTGCCCACCGCTCCTGAGTACACTACTCGCCAATGTCTAGTCTCCTGACAAGGTAGATGAAATTCGAGCAAGGGTTGCCTTCCAGAGAGACATCAGAGATTGTAACATTCTCTGTTTCACGGAAACATGGCTCTCTCAGGATATGTTGTTGGAATCGGTTCAGTCACCGGGCTTCTCCACGCATAGCGCCGACAGAGATAAACACCTCTCTGGGAAGAGGAAGGGCGGGGGTGTATGCTCCATGGTTAACGATTCATGGTGTAATCCATAACAACATACGGAACTCAAGTCCTTCTGCTCACCCGACCTAGAATTCCTTACAATCAAATGCCGGCCATTTTATGTACCAAAATAATTCTTGTCAGTTATAGTCACAGCTGTGTACATTCCCCCTCAAGCGGACACCAAGATAGCCCTCAAGGAACTTCACTGGACTCTGTAAACTGGAAACCATATATCCTGAGGCTGCATTTATTGGAGCTGGGGATTTTAACAAAGCACATTTGAGAACAAGGCTACCTAAACTCTATCAGCATATTGATTGCACTACGCGCAGAGGTAAAACACTCGATCACTGCTACTCTAACTTTCGCGATGCATACAAAGCCCTCCCCAGCCCTCCCTTTGTCAAATCCGACCATGACGCCATCTTGCTCATACCGTCTTATAGGCAGAAACTCAAACAGGATGTACCAGTGACGAGAACCAGTCCACGCTGGTCTGACTAATCGGAAGCCACGCTTCAAGATTGTTTTGATCACGCGGATTGGAATATGTTCCGGTCAGCCTCAGAGAACAACATCGACTTATACGCTGTCTCGGTGAGCGAGTTTATAAAGAAGTGCATTGGAGATGTTGTACCCACCGTGACTATTAAAACCTACCCTAACCAGAAACCGTGGATGGATGGCGACATTCGCGCAAAACTGAAAGCACGACCCACCGCATTTAACCATGGAAAGAGGTCTGGACACAGACGTCACGCTTCCAGACAAACTAAACACCTTCTTTGCCCGCTTTGAGGATAATACAGTGCCACCGTATCCCATCTGGACAAAAGGAATACCTATGTAAGAATGCTGTTCATTGACTACAGCTCAGCATTCAACACCATAGTACCCTCTAAGCTCATCATCAAGCTGGAGGCCCTGGGTCTTAACTACGCCGTGTGCAACTGGGTCCTGGACTTTGTCAGGCCGCCCCCAGGTGGTGAAGGTAGGAAACATCTCCACTTCGCTGACCCTCAACACTGGGGACCCACAAGGGTGCGTGCTCAGCCCGTTCACCCACCCACCTCCAACTTAATCATCAAGTTTGCAGATGACACAAGAGTAGTGGGCTTGATTACCAACAACGACGAGACAGCCTACAGGGAGGAGGGAACTCGTGGTGTGGTGTCAGGAAAACAACCTCTCACTCAACATCAACAAAACAAAAGGAGATGATCGTGGACTTCAGGAAACAGCAGAGGGAGCACCCCTGATCCACATCGAAGGGACAGCAGTGGAGAAGGTGGAAAGTTTTAAGTTCCTCAGCGTACACATCACGGACAAACTGAAATGGACCACCCACACAGACAGCGTGGCGAAGAAGGCGCAACAGCGCCTCGTCAACCTCAGGAGGCAGAAGAAATTTGGCTTGTCACCCAAAACCCTGACAAACTTTTACAGATGCAAAATCGAAAGCATCCTGTTGGGCTGTATCACAGCATGGTACGGCAACTGCACCGCCCTCAACCGCAAGGCTCTCCAGAGGGTGGTGTAGTCTGCACAACGCATCACCAGAGACAAACTACCTGCCCTCAATGAAACCTACAGCACCCGATGTCACAGGAAGGCTAAAAAGATCATCAAGGACAACAACGACCCAAGCCACTACCTGTTAAACCACTACCATCCAGAAGGCAAGGTGCAGGTGCATCAAAGCTGGGACCGAGAGACTGAAAAACAGCTTCTATCTCAAGGCCATCAGACTGCTAAACAGCAACCACTAACTCAGAGAAGCTGCTGCCTACATTGAGACACAATCACTGTCCACTTTAATAAATGGATCACTAGTCACTTTAAACAATGCCACTTTAAATAATGCCGCTTCAATAATGTTTACATATCTTACATTACTCATATCACATGTACAGTCATGGCTAAAGTTTTGAGAATGTGAAAATTAATATTTGTGTCAAAGTCTGCTGCCTCAGTTTGTATGATGGCAATTTGCATATACTCCAGAATGTTATGAAGAGTGATCAGATGAATTGGAATTAATTGCAAAGTCCCTATTTGCCATGCAAATGAACTGAATTCCCAAAAAACATTTCCACTGCATTTCAGCCCTGCCACAAAATGACCAGCTGACATCATGTCAGTGATTCTCACACAGGTGTGAGTGTTGACGAGGACAAGGCTGTAGATCACTCTGTCATGCTAATTGAGTTCAAATAACAGATTGGAAGCTTCAAAAGGTGGGTGGAGCTTGGAATCATTGTTCTTCCTCTGTCATCCATGGTTACCTGCAAGGAAACGTGTCATCATCATTGCTTTGCACAAAAAGGGCTTCACAGGCAAGGATATTGCTGCCAGTAAGATTGCACCTAAATCAACCATTTATCGGATCATCAAGAACTTCAAGGAGAGCGGTTCAATTGTTGTGAAGAAGGCCTTCAGGGCGCCCAAGAAAGTCCAGCAAGCACCAAGACCATCTCCTAAAGTTGATTCAGCTGAGGGATCGGGGCACCACCAGTGCAGAGCAGGTGTAGCAGGCAGGTGTGAGTGCATATGCACACACAGTGAGGCGAAGTCTTTTGGAGGATGGCCTGGTGTCAAGAAGGGCAGCAAAGAAGCCACTTCTCTCCAGGAAAAACATCAGGGAAAGACTGATATTCTGCAAAAGGTACAGGGATTGGACTGCTGAGGACTGGGGTAAAGTCATTTTCTCTAATGAATCCTCTTTCCGATTGTTTGGGGCATCTGGAAAAAAGCTTGTCCGGAGAAGACAAGGTGAGCGCTACCATCAGTCCTGTGTCATGCCAACAGTAAAGCATCCTGAGACCATTCATGTGTGGGATTGCTTCTCAGCCAAGGGAGTGGGCTCACTCACAATTTTGCCTAAGAACACAGCCATGAATAAAGAATGGTACCAAAACATCCTCCGAGAGCAACTTCTCCCAACCATCCAGGAACAGTTTGGTGACGAACAATGCATTTTCCAGCATGATGGAGCACCTTGCCATAAGGCAAAAGTGATAACTAAGTGGCTCGGGGAACAAAACATCGATATTTTGGGTCCATGGTCAGGAAACTCCCCAGACCTTAATCCCATTGGGAACTTGTGTTCAACCCCTCAAGAGGCGTGTGGACAAACAAAAACCCACAAATTCTGACAAACTCCAAGCATTAATTATGCAAGAATGGGCTGCCATCAGTCAGGATGAGCCCAGAAGTTAATTGACAGCATGCCAGGGCGGATTACAGAGGTCTTGAAAAAGAAGGGTCAACACTGCAAGTATTGACTCTTTGCATCAACTTCATGTAATTGTCAATAAAAGCCTTTGACACTTATGAAATGCTTGTAATTATACTTCAGTGTTCCAAAGTAACATCTGACAAAAATTTCTAAAGACACCGAAGCAGCAAACTTTGTGGAAATTAATATTTGTGTCATTCTCAAAACTTTTGGCCACGACTGTATATACTGTATTTTATACCATCTATTGCACCTTGCCAATGCCGCTCGGCCATCGCTCATCTATATACTTAAATGTACATATTCTCATTTCACCTCTTTAGATTTGTTTGTATTAGGTAGTTGTTGGGGAATTGTTAGATTACTTGTTAGATATTACGGCACTGTCGGAACTAGAAGCACAAGTGTAACAAGTAACAATTGCTTAACACTATGGGCTACTGTATGCTTAAGCTTAAACTCTATTGGACCAGTTAGGTTCCCTACTTGAGCAGTAGGGAGAAATGAAAACCACACAATTGAATAATTTAGGAAAATGATGCAGGCATTTATTTTGTAAATAAAAATACTTACAAAAAATGAATCACCTTGAGTAAATATTGATATGTGAAATTTGTACAATGAGCTCAATATGAATGAAATACATCAATAGTAAAATAGACTTAGATATCGGCCATATATCCTGCCTATAGTTTACTAGCGTGCACCCAACTATCTTAATCTGAGGGTCTCTCAGATTTCAATGTTCAAAGTTCAATAGCAATACAATAAACATGAATCCACAGAAAAACACAACACAATTCACAAATACTGACTTATAAACCACTATGACATGGAATCAAATGTGAGTGACTGCCTATCAATAAACACTGTAAGGTGTTTAAGTGTGGCATGTGCTTATAACAATCCCACTGCAATGTATGATGCAATGATGTCTTGCAAGAAATCCTACCACACCGTAGTATGGTAGTGCAATTTCAGTGTTATCTAAGGAAAATAAATCTTGCATGCAAATCTTCCTATCGATGTCCTGGTTTCGGGTGGCTTGCCATCCTTGGTGGAACTAAATCTATACTCAAAAAAGCTGACCAAATCCTGGCGTCAATCTTTCCCTCAATCCCCTCAGCACGTTTGTATAAATAAGTGAGTATTAATATCCAGTTCTCTTTTTTTTGTTCAGTTTTATACAACTTCTCAACGATTTGAAACATAGTTTTTCTTTCATGGAATGGCGGTAGCTCTTTATCAACACATTGGCACCGACTGGTGTATAACGTGAGGTTAGGAGAGGGACTAAGAGAATATTGAGTTTTGATTGGGTCAAAATAAGCTGCTCATCATGCAGCTTCTGACAGCTGATTTGTAACAGCTGTGAACTTAAACATATCAATAGCAATATAGTATAATATGATTGGTTACTGGAATCTCACTCGTAACGATAAGTATTCAACATTAGCGGACCTGTGTTACACCAGCATTTCACTAAACTCGCATTAACATCTGCTTACCATGTGTATGTGACCAATACAATTATTTGATTTGATTCCTGCATGTTTTAGCAGAATCCAGTCTTATTGGAATGATATTAATTTACACATCCAGAAGATCTTGAGTAGACAATTTGCTTTTTCACCAAATGTATATTTGTTCTACTTTGATTGTAATGTTGTGTTAGATCTTGACTCTGAACATCTGTTCAATACCCTTGTTTTCTTAGCCAAAAAATACATATTGTTATTATGGTCCACCCCTGAAGTTCCATATGCGAGAATGTGGCTTTCTCAAGCTACTGCTATCCTACCTCTAGAGAAACTTACCTTTGATTTACACCAGAAGTCTGACACATTTTGGAAAAGCTGGTCTCCATTGTGGTTCTATGTAGAAAACCTCCCATTAATGCCCCATGTTATAATTGTGATGTTTGCATATTTTTTTATGACTGCCTTTTTGTATAATGTTTTGCTCTATCCTTATTCATTTTATTGTACTTGGTCTGTGTGGTGCACTTTGTTTGGTTGTCTGTGTAACCCCTGTTAAAATAAAATAACATTCTAATAGAAGGATAATTTTAAAAAAAAGGCCACGCTCATAAGGCCAGAATTGATTACTTCAAGAAGCTGATGCTCGCTGACATTTCAGGGAACAGGGACAAGAGCATTGATGAGGATCACAGTAAATTTCCTGTATTGGTCTCAGGGTTAGATGTTTGCGCAGATCCAGTCTAACTAAATGAGAGATCCATCCATGGCAGAGAGCTCTTCCTTTATAGAGCCATTCTTCACAGGCCCTGGCACCAGTCTGCTGGGAGCCTCGACCGCTGGCACCAGTCTGCTGGGAACATCGACCACTAGCACCAGTCTGCTGAGAGTCTAGACCCCTGTCTGCGTCACTCACAGACCCTGGCACCAGTCTGCTGGGAGCCCGAATCCCTGCCTGCGTCACTTACAGGCACTCCTGCAGCAGTTCCAAAATGTCAGTTGCGAAATGGGTCCCAGCCAAAGGGAATGTCAGAACAGTCAGAGTGACTGTGTGTGCGTCTGGCCAGCATGTTGACGGAGGATTACTCTGCAGCATCTGGGCTTAAGCTTGTCAAACAATCTGATTAGTGAACGTCCGATCTCATGGAACATTGCCTTGACATGAACACACACTAGCGATGCACATATTGGTCAATTTTGCTGCTGACTAACCGACCCTCATTAACCGGTCAACAAACGGTAAAAAAAAAGCCCAAACAGTAAAATGACATGATCAACAGAAAATACTATGCATGCATAAAAGTAACGGACATATCTCATTAAGAGCTTAAAGGGTAGGAAGCATAAACTTAACCAAATGTAACATATGGATTTGCATTAGAACACACATCAAAACACCCAATGCAAAGTTACCTCACTTTTGTGTTATTCCAGTTATTCCATAAAACTATTCAGAAATCCAAAGAATGCCAAAAAACATTTGCAGGGTGTTACGTAATATGGAGGGCCCGTCAAACCAGCCTATTTCCTATAATGTAAGCGCCAACAGTAATATCTTCAAATGAAAAACTTCAAATTTAACCAAATCGTTTGAACTTATGACTACTGGTTTCAATAACATTTTCTGCCAACTTACAAGGAAAAACTTTATAAATACAATTTTACAAATCAGCTTGCAAGGCTGCTAGCCAACCAGCCTGCTAACGTTAGCTCTACTAGCCTGCTAACCATACGTATGCGCGGCGAGATTAAGTCAGTTTGTGCTGCCATCCTGTTAGAAGGTAACAGATTATTTTATTACAATAGTTAAAATGGATTTTCATTGTGTTCCATGATGTTATTTGCCCCCTAGTGGAGCTTTCTGGTACTTAGAGTGTACACAAACAGGAAGTAGAGAATTCGTTCTGCACGCTTAGAAGCAGCTAAAAACAACGCCACGGTGCAAGTCTTTCAGTGTAGTTATTTCTTGTCACGCTTCAGCCTTGGAAAATATTTGTTTGTAAGTTCGATTCAAGCATTTAGCTAATGATGATAATCTTGTTATTGATAGAGTTTCTTACATATCAATGTTGGTTGGTTGCATTTACTCACAAATTGCAATGCCTTTCATGTATGATGTTAGCTGTATTACTTTGCTCGTGCGTCATGCAAACGAATTGTAAAATATACAATACTGTATTTTTGTTACTGTTTCTAGTGTAATATGCCTTGTTATTCTACATAGATGGTTGTACATTATTAGAGTAATGAAAGGAGTTAGTCAATTACCATATGAGAAAGCAATTAGCTATATGGTTTGGCATCATGCCAGATGCATGGTACCGTAGCACGTGCTTTGTATTCATGCAACTTCAAATGTATAATGTACAGCTACAGTATGTTGGTGTGAATTGAATACTAAAGTATATTCTTTTCTGTGTTTTGCAGTTTTACAACATAAACGTTTACAATATATTCATTCAAGAAAAGTTACGCCTTGGGAGTTTTATTGAAGACTTAGTTGTTAGCTATCTGTCTAGTTTTGCATGGGAACGCAACTCAAGGGCAGAATACAGTTGCTATCAACACCTAAGTTACAGCTAAATTAAAGTAAACCAAAAAGGTTTTGGAAATACAGTACGAGTCAAAAGTTTGGACAAACCTACTCATTCTATTTATTTTAATCATTTTTTACTATTTTCTACATTGTAGAACAATAGGGAAGACATCAAAACTATGAAATAACACATATGGAATCATGTTGTAACCAAAAAGGTGTTGATTCTTCAAAGTAGCCACCCTTTGACTTGATGACAGCTTTGCACTCTCTTGGCATTCTCTCAACCAGCTTTACCTGGAATGCTTTTCCAAGTGTTCCCACATATGCTGAGCACTTGTTGGCTGCTTTTCCTTCACTCTGTGGTCCAACTCATCCCAAACCCCCTCAATTTGGTTGAGGTCGGGGGATTGTGGAGGCCAGGTCATCTGATGCAGCACTCCATCACTTTCCTTCTTGGTCAAATAGCCCTTATACAGCCTGGAGGTGTGTTGGGTCATTGTTCTGTTGAAAAACAAATGGTAGTCCCACTAAGCGCAAAGCAGATTTGATGGCGTATGCTGCAGAATGCTGTGGTAGCCATGCTGGTCAAGTGTGCCTCGAATTCTAAATAAATCACAGACAGTGTCACGAGCAAAGCATCCCCACACCATAACACCTCCTCCTCCATGCTTCAAGGTGGTAACCACACATGCGGAAATCATCTGTTCACCTACTCTGCGTCTCACAAAGACACGGCGGTTAGAACCAAAAATCTCAAATTTGAACTCATCAGACTAAAGAACAGATTTCCAACATTCTAACGTCCATTGCTCGTGTTTCTTGGCCCAAGCAAGTCTCTTCTTCTTATTGGTGTCCTTTAATAATGTTTTTTTTTGTTACAGCAATTTGACCATGAAGGCCTGATTCATGCAGTCTCCTCTGAACAGTTGATGTTGAGTTTAGAGGTCGACCGATTAATCGGAACGGCCGATTAATCGGGGCCGATTTCAAGTTTTCATAACAATCGGAAATCGGTATTTTTGGGCGCCGATTTGCCCAAATTGTTTTTTACACCTTTATTGAATCTTTATTTAACTAGGCAAGTCAGTTAAGAACACATTCTTATTTTCAATGACGGCCTAGGAACGTTCTGCCTCGTTCAGGGGCAGGGTAGGGTCAGGGTATAGGGTATATGTCAGGGTATATGCAACAGTTTGGGCCGCCTGGCTCTTTGCGAACTAATTTGCCAGAATTTTACGTAATTATGACATAACATTGAAGGTTGTGCAATGTAAGAGGAATATTTACACTCATGGATGCCACCCGTTAGATAAAATACGGAACGGAATAAACGTTTTGTTTTCGAGGTGATAGTTTCCGGATTAGTCAAAGGTATATGGTTTAGAGAGAAATAGTCGACGCGTTATAATTCCTGTAATAACTTGCGGCTGAACTCGAAAGGGGTTCCTTTGTTATTTTACCGTTCATGTCTTCCATAGAGAATGTCTTGATCTACTTCAAATAAGGTCTGTGTTATGTGCAGGCTTAAACCGCCTCGACGTTTTGATACCCGTGTAAATCTCACTAGGATAAGGTTACGTTTGTCAACATATTTTCATAAATCCACTCTACAATTTTTTTTTATCTTCGCTTATATTTAGCCAATATTGATCAGAGTTACCTTGTCCTATGGATATCTACACAGTTATAAAATTGGAAAGCCTACACGAAACACAGACCTTCTTTTAAGTGAATCTAAAAATATACTATGGAATAAATGAAGGAACCGCTTTTCAGATTTTGCTAGGTGTCATGGGAATTATGACTCGCACTTTGGTCGTCAATTCTTACCATGCCCATTATTAAAATAGGATTTCCTGCACATAGAAATGACAGTTTTTGTTTTCAACATTCATCACAGGTAACTTAAACTCTATTTTTATTCAAACAGTTGAGAGTATTTGTCTCCTAAGCAGACTCTTCAGTATCATTGTCACTTCAGAGCTGTGTGTGTGTATTTATGTATT
The DNA here is from genome assembly GCF_045679555.1 of Salvelinus alpinus. NCBI lineage: Eukaryota > Metazoa > Chordata > Actinopteri > Salmoniformes > Salmonidae > Salvelinus > Salvelinus alpinus. The sequence continues at coordinate 31,955,995 of NC_092103.1, read as the reverse complement.
ATATTAAGTTAAAATAAAAGTGTTCATTGTTCATTCAGTAATGTTGCAATTGTCATTATTACAAAAATATGTGTGTGTGTGTATGATTTATATATATATATATATAAAAAATGTATTTTTATAAAATCGGCCGATTAATCGGTATCGTCTTTTTTTGTCCTCCAATAATCTGTATTGGTATCGGCGTTGAAAAATCATAATCGGTCGACCTCTAGTTGAGATGTTTTATGTCTGAAGCATTTATTTGGGATGCAATTTCTGAGGTTGGTAAATCTAATGAACTTATCCTCTGCAGCAGAAGTAACTCTAGGTCTTCCTTTCCTGTGGCAGTCCTCATGAGAGCCAGTTTCATTATAGCACTTGAAGGTTTTTGCGACTGCACTTGAAGAAACTTTCAAAGTCCTTGACATTTTCCGGATTGACTGAGCTTCATGTCTTCAAGTAATGATGGACTGTCATTTCTCTTTGCTTATTTCAGCTGTTCTTGCCAAAATATGGACTTGGTCTTTTACCAAATAGGGCTATTTTCTGTATATCACCCCTACCTTGTCACAACACAACTGATTGGCTCAAACGCAATAAGAAGGAAACTAATTACACAAATTAACAAGGCACACCTGTTAATTGAAATGCATTCAAGGTGACTACCTCATGAACCTGGTTGAGAGAATGCCACAAGTGTGCAAAGCTGTCATCAAGGCAAAGTGTGGCTACTTCGAAGAATCTGAAATATAAAATATATTTTGATTTGTTTAACACTTTTTTGGTTACAACATGATTCCATGTGTGTTATTTCATAGTTTTGATGTCTTCACTGTTATTCTACAATGCAGAACATAGTAAAACATAAATTAAAACCCTTGAATGAGAAGGTGTCCCCAAACTTTTGACTGGTATTGTATTTCTTGCCACCCATTCTAAAACTGACTGCAGCGCTTTGTTAAGTGTTGTAGTGATTTCACTTGCTGTGGTAGTTATGTGTAGAGTGTTGAGCCATCAGCATACACAGACACACAGGCTTTACTCAGAGCCAGTGGCAGGTCATAGTAAAGATTGAAAAAGGTAAGGGGCCTAGACAGCTGCCCTGGGGAATGCCTGACTATCTGTATTATGTTAGAGAGGCTTCCATTAACAAAGACCCGCTCACGATCCACAATATATCAGAGGACGTAAAGCCATAATACATACATTTTTTCTAGAAGCAGATTATGATCGATAATGTCAAAAGCCGTACTGAAGTCTAACAAAACAACCTCCAGTCTTTTTATTATCAATTTCTTTTAACAAATCATTCAGTTGTGTAAGTCCCTTACATGTTAAACGCCCTTCCCTATAAGCGTGCTGAAAATCTGTTGTTTATTTGTTTACTGTGAAATAGCATTGTATCTGGTAAAACACAATCTTTTCCAAAAGTTTAGTAAGGGTTGGTAACAGGTTGATTGTTCGGCTGTTTGAACCAGTAAAGGGTGCGTTGCCAATCTTGGGTAGCAGAATTACTTTTGCTTCACTCCAGGCTTGAGGGCAGTAGTTTGCGATTTTTTTTAGGTCGTTTCAATTCAATGATTAAAAAAACAACACTATTTTCGATTTTGATTATTTTAAACATTAAATGCACTATACATTATGTGGGTTGGATGCTGTAACAACAAAGAATATAAAAAAAATAAAAAAATGTCCCATGATGGTAGTTACTGCTCATTATGCTTATCATTAAGCTGCCCATTATGCTTAACATTACTTTAATAAAATATTTCAGTTGTCTATATTAAATTTGTTTTATTTGATGACTTCATTCCAAGTCATCATCTCATCTCTATAGAGCCGCTGCTTATGCTGTCTGACAAAATCACTATTTTAATAGGCCTAGTTCTTCAAAGTAAACAGGGCATACTTTTATGTCTGCTGAATACCAACTGTCTATAAATCACTTAGATCATGTATTTCCTGGTAAAAATACCTCGCTGACAGCGCATTCTTCTGGTCGCTTACGTAGCAGGCATAAAAGAAACACATACCGGACTCGTAACTGTGCAATGGATTATGCTCATTGTTGTTAATTATTACGTTTTCTGCACTAAACTATGTAGAACATTGCCTGCTGGAAACAACAACTCCCTAGTACATTGCACAGTTCAAGCTGGATCTGATTTATATCTAAAGAAACTGCAGTAAAATGTGCGCATTAAGCCCACATAAATTATTATTATTTATTTTAATAATTTAATTCAAATAACTGAACAAAATGGAACTGAAATAGTTGAACCAATGTCGGTCAATTAGTTGTTTAAAAAACGATTCATCCCTCAGCACTAGAGCGGGCACACTTTCCTGTAGGCTTAGATTGAAGAGATGGCAAATAGGAGTGGCAATATCTTCAGCTATAATCCTCAGTAATTTTCCATCCAAGTTGTCAGACTCAGGTGGCTTGTCATTTTTTATTTAAAAAATAGTCTATCATCTCTTCCACACTCACTTTACGGAATAAAACATTACAATGTTTGTCTTTCATAATTTTGTCAGTTATGCATGAATGTGTAGGATCAGAATTTGTTGTAGGCATGTCATGCCTAAATTTGCTAATCTTGCCAATGAAAAAAATCATTAAAGTAGTTGGCAACGTTAGCCAGCTGGAACTAGCTAGGTAGCACCGATTCTCCATATGAAGTCGAGAAATAGTGCATTGTGGGTAGTTCCAAAGTTATCCGGAAATAAGTTAATAAATATGTAAAAACGCTAAAACATAGTCTTTGACCATAGTGTGTTGTTATTTTGGCAGTAAAAAAAAAGAAATCATGTTTCCTACCCTTTAATGAAAGCATGCAACAATAGCAAGCCTTTCGTCTCACAGTCAAAGCGGTATAACCTATTATTGAACATGCAACTCCAGTAATGAAGCAGCTAACTAAACATAATTTTCAAACATTTGTCAAAAATCCATTTGTGGGAAAACACAGTTCTAATGAGCCTACCTATTGCGAGTGGTTCCATATATGATAGAGATAAAAAATCTCCTTTAGAAACTTAGAAAGGAGGTGAATCTAATAGCAACTAGGATGGGTTGTTAATATGACTAGGATTGTGACTTGGCTTCTGGGCAACAAAAGAAAGTTGATATGAAAATCAATATAATAGGAGAGAAATGCTGGTCTTTATAAAATAATTGCCTCCACGTTTCTATGGTTGGATTTTGGCTACTCTGAAGCAACGTAAGACATGCCTCATTATTTGAAGTAATGTCAAATGTTTAGGTTTCAAACAATTGTACTGCCTCAAGCTCACATTGCAAAGTGGTGCGTGATGAGCTGAAGCCTGCCTGCCTGCCTTCCATTGCCTATAGCCTATGCACTTGAATGACAAAAATAAAAATATGATCTCTTTATAAATCGGTGCAATGAACAGTTTTAACACATGGTTGGATTTAGAATTGTTATTTATTGAGCAATGACTGGGCTTATAAAAATCACATGTTTTGAGGAGCTGCTCACCTTGACAGATGATAGCCTAGTTTGAGGAGCAGAATAGCCTATGTATGCTGTGCGTGTGTGATAAATATATTGAACAAAAATATAAATGCAACTGGTAAAGTGTTAGTCCCATGTTTCATGAACTGAAATAAAAGATCAGACATTTTCCATACGCACAAAAAGTTTATTTCTCTCAAAATCTGCACAAATTTGTTTACATCCTTGTTAGTGAGCATTTCTCCTTTGCCAAGATAATCCATCCACCTGACAGGTGTGGCATATCAAAAAGCTGATTAAACAGCATTATCATTACACAGGTGCACCTTGTGCTGGGGAAAAAAGGCAACTCTAAAATGTGCAGTTGTCACACAACACAATGCCACATATGTCTCAAGTTTTGAGGGAGCGTGCAAATGGCATGCTGACTGCAGGAATGTTCACCAGAGCTGTTGCCAGAGAATTTAATGTTAATTTCTCTACCATAAGCCTCTTCCAACGTCGTTTTAGAGAATTTGGCAGTATGTTCAACCGGCCTCACAATCGCACACCACATGTAACCACGTCAGCCTAGGACCTCCACATGCGGCTTCTTTACCTGCAGGATCATCTGACAGCTGATGAAACTGTGGGTTTGTACAACCAAAGAATTTCTGCACAAATGGTCAGAAACTGTCTCCGGAAAGTTCATCTGTGTGCTCGTCGTCCTCACAAGGGTCTTGGCCTGACGGCAGTTCGGCAACGTAACCGACTTCAGTGGGCAAATGCGCACCTTTGATGGCTACTGGCACGCTGGAGAAGTGTGCTATTTACGGATGAATCCAGGTTTCAACTGTACTGGACAGATGGCAGACAGTGTGTATGGTGTCGTGTGGGCGAGTGATTTGCTGATGTCAACATTGTGAACAGAGTGCCCCATGGTGTTGGTGGGGTTATGGTATGGGCAGGAATAAGCTACAGACAACGAACACAATTGCATGTTATCGATGGCAATATGAACGCACAGAGATACCGTGATGAGATGCTGAGGCCCATTGGCGAGCCATTCATCCGCCGCCATCACCTCATTTTTCAGTATGACAATGCACAGCCCCATGTTGCAAGGATCTGTAAACAATTCCTGGATGCTGAAAATGTCCCAGTTCTTCCAAGGCCTGCATACTCACCAGACATGTCATCCATTGAGCATGTATGGGATGCTCTGGATCAACATGTATGACAGTGTGTTTCAGTTCCTTCCCATACCCAGCAACTTCCCATTGAGAGTGGGACACAATTCCACAGGCCACAACCAACAGCCTGATCAACGGAGATGTGTCACGCTGCATGAGGCAAATGGTGGTCACACCAGATACCGACTGGTTTTCTGATCCACAAGTGTAAGATACATGATGACCAGCAAAAATACATGCGCCAATTTAATTCCACTACAATATGCAAATAAACCTATATACTGATAAGCATGACCGGTCAAATGTGACTTGTTTCAGGAAACTAGGCGCATGTCTAGTTTCCTTCACAGGAGAAGCATTTGAATGTAAACATGCAGAAATGCCTTCTGGAACATGTGAACTTTCATGTGCCTTAATAACAAACTTCTATGCCGTCTGTAAATATAAATAAAATTGTTCAAATTATGAGCATAGTTGGTTTAGCCACAGAAAAAGACAGGAAACTTCCCGCTAGCCATGATTGGCTGAGATAATGGATGGAGAGATGAGATGAGAGATGAGTTCGGATTGGTATGCCACGTAGGACGCTTCTGTCTATAACATGAGCTGCTCAGTATTTGTAGGTAATTCTTTCTAATGCAGCTTTTTTTTTAAAGATATCACGAAGAACTGCAAAAGTGTTTCTCTCCTCTTTCTGGAGGACAGAGTTTTGATTCTGGCATTGTACAAAACAACTGTCTCTTCAAACTAGGCCAACGAGAGTGTCCAAGTTCTAAAATTTTCAGGTAGAATGCCCTGCTTTTATTTCGTCACACTCAGAACCGTAAAGTTATTTTCTGTAATTAGCTCGCCATTAACTTGTAAATAACGATCTTGTTGTGAGTTTATTTTCCTGTAATAATAAACACAAATTAGCTTAAGTTATTTGAACTGACTAGCCAGCTAACTTAACTTTAGATAGCTAGCTAACTAACAAGCTAGAAACGAACCAAAACATTGCTTAGAAAGTTGCTTTTAGTTGCCTGGTTTGCTAGATTGACATATGCTCCAGAGCAACGCAGCGGTCTAAGGCACTGCATCTCTGTGCAAGACGCGTCACTACAGTCCCTGGTTCGAATCCAGGCTGTATCACATCCAGCCGTAATTTGGAGTCGGCGCACAATTGGCCCAGCGTTGTCTGGGTTTGGCCGTCATTCTAAAAAAGAATATTTTCTTAACTGACTTGCCGAGTTAAAAAAAAAATTAAATGCTAAATTCATTTTTAAAACGGATGGGTTTATTGGTGTTAAAATACACCAGTTACTATTTTTGACCACCAGGCTGCTGATGTTTTGCAGCCTGTAGTTTTTCTGTTATTACTTTTTCATAACAACAAAAAGTTTGATGTCGGTCGACAATAGAATGTTCATGATGTCACTGCGACAACTGTATATGTATATTCTTTTGTCTTGAAATCTTTGGTTGTTTGGCACACATGTGAATCCTTAAAGAAATGGGTGGGGCTCAGGCTTAAGAGGGTGTGAATGAAAAGCAGAATTACTTTCCCATTAATCATCAGCTGTAGTGTATGATATACAATTTTCTAGCTCTAAGTCTCTACTTTTATCCAATGTAAAAAAAATATTAATAATAATTCAAATTTTGCTACATAAGACCGATTTGAGCAGGTTGGTCACAAATGTATTTTCAGTAGCTAACCGATTAATATCTCTAACACACACACGGAGTTTATGTCCATCCCTCTCTGGGTCCTATGATGTCCCTCTCTAGGTTTAGTTGCAGTTAGGATGAGATGCAGCCCAAGGCTCACACGGAACCCAAACCGGCTGTGCGCGTGCGCCATCATGCGCTATCGTGCATAAATGTATTTTGCCCCCCCCCCCCCCCCCCACACCAAACGCGATCACGACACGCAGGTTAAAATATCAAAACAAACTCTGAACCAATGACATTAATTTGGGGACAGGTCAAAAAGCATTAAACTTGTATGGCAATTTAGCTAGTTAGCTTGCACTTGCTAGCTAACGTTAATTTGTCCTATTTAGCTAGCTTGCTTTTGCTAGCTAATTTGTCCTGGGATATAAACATTGAGTTGTTATTTTACCTGAAATGCACAAGGACCTCTACTCCGACAATTAATCCACACATAAAACGGCCAACCGAATCATTTCTAGTCATCTCTCCTCCTTCCAGGCTTTTTCATCGTTTAAATTATATGGTGATCGCATCTAAACTGTCATAGTATTACCACGACTACTGGCAAAACAGTTCGTCTTTCGATCACCCACATGGGTATAACCAATGAGGAGATGGCACGTGGGTACCTGCTTCTATAAACCAATGAGGAGATGGGAGAGGCAGGACTTGCAGCGCAATATGCGTCAGAAATAGGAATGAGTTCTATTTTAGCTCTTGGCGTCATAGACGCTCGTTGGCTTGCGCGAGCAGTGTGGGTGCAATAATTTAATAACATGGACGCACGCGACGTGTCCGGTCTGGTCAGCATGTTACATTAAAAGACACGTCCACAAAATGTGCCATTATACCTATCTTGAGTTGGTACTCTTGCCAAAAATGAAACAAGACCATCAGGACCATAGACAAAGCCGTCACCCTCACCTGCCCTCTTGTGCCAGCACCGTCCCCTCCTCCTTCAGCCTGTTGCCCTTCGCAGCGCAGTCCTCCAGGAGGACTTCACGGCGCCGCTTGATTGCATGTAGCCAGTCCACCTCGTCCACTCCATCCTCCTCTGGCTTCTCCGCCGCGGCTTCAAACTGCTGCACCGCTGCCTTGCACACCCGCTCGCCCACTTTCCTCTTCCAGCCGAACGAAGCCATCCTGTACAGAAATGATAGTAAATTAGCTGTAGGCTTGTAAAACCTCAGCATACAAATAGCTCGCTACTACTGCTAACATACACTTGAGACTTGTAACCTGAAGTTTGGGATGCCAGTCAGGTTTCTTGACGTTGAATTAGGTAGCTAGCAAGCATGTACGTTGAAAGGGAAGGGCTATACGGATACTCTTACGTGCAAACCAACTAGCCAAAATCTCAATCTGATCATTACCTTAACTTCAACCAAACCATTAACCCTGACCCTAACCTAGATAATTTGAACAATTCTGAAAATAACGTTAAATATCGGTTTGTACGTCAGGAGTGTCATAGCTAGCATGCTAACGTTAGCTAGCTATACGCTGGCTAGCAAATAGGTACAAGCGCTAACGTTTGTTAACCTGGATAACTGTAACTAATTCTTTACCAAATGCATTTTATTTAACGTGTGGCTGGATATATTTGGTTAAAACGCAGTTACCTATGCTGCTGGAGCTATTGCTACGTTTTCAACTTTCGAATTAACCCGGAAGCTCTTGTGATTGTAAACACAAATATAAAGGGACAGTACCGATATTTTGAAGTCATTTGCAGGGTGTATGATATGAACAGCACAGCTATTTCGAAAAGTCTGGTCTAGAATATCTGTGTTTGGCAGTCTTCCTCTTTTGTCAGTTATAAGTAGATAGCTCTGCTTTTCAAACACATCTGTAGTTGTAGACATGGAATCACTGGCCTCTTTTTAATAATGGAACACTAGGCACTGCTTTACTCATCTCATATGTACAGTTGAAGTTGGACGTTTACATATACCTTAGCCAAATACATTTAAACTCAGTTTTTCACAATTCCTGACATTTAATCCTAGTAAAAATTCCCTGTCTTAGGTCAGTTAGGATCACCACTTTATTTTAAGGATGAAATGTCAGAATAATAGAGAGAATGATTTAGTTCAGCTTTTATTTCTTTCATCACATTCCCAGTTGGTCAGAAGTTTACATACACTCAATTACTATTTGGTAGCATTGCCTTTAAATTGTTTAACTTGGGTCAAACGTTTTGGGTAGTCTTCCACAAGCTTGCCACAATAAGTTGGGTGAATTTTGGCCCATTCCTCCTGACAGAGGTGGTGTAACTGAGTCAGGTTTGTTGGCCTCCTTGCTCGCACATGTTTTTTCAGTTCTGCCCACAAATTTTCTATAGGATTGAGGTCAGGGCTTTGTGATGGCCACTACAATACCTTGACTTTGTTGTCCTAAAGCCATTTTGCCACAACTTTGGAAGTATGCTTGGGGTCACTGTCCATTTGGAAGACCCATTTGCGACCAAGCTTTAACTTCCTGACTGATGTCTTGAGATGTTGCTTCAATATATCCACATAATTCTCCTTCCTCATGATGCCATCTATTTTGTGAAGTGCACCAGTCCCTCCTGCAGCAAAGCACCCCCACAACATGATGCTGCCACCCCCGTGCTTCACGGTTGGGATAGTGTTCTTCATCTTGCAAGCGTCCTCATTGTTCCTCCAAACATAACGATGGTCATTATGGCCAAACAGTTCTATTTTTGTTTCATCAGACCAGAGGACATTTCTCCAAAAAGTACGATCTTTGTCCCCATGTGCAGTTGCAAACCGTAGTCTGGCTTTTTTAATGGAGGTTTTGGAGCAGTGGCTTCTTCCTTGCTGAGCGGCCTTTCAGGTTATGTCTTATGGGACTCGTTTTACTGTGGATATAGATACTTTTGTACCTGTTTCTTCCAGCATCTTCACAAGATTTTTGCAGTTTTTCTGGGATTGATTTGCACTTTTCGCACCAAAGTACGTTCATCTCTAGGAGACAGAACGCATCACCCTCCTGAGCGGTATGACCTGTGTGGTCATGGTGTTTATACTTGCATACTATTGTTTGTACAGATGAACGTGGTACCTTCAGGCGTTTGGAAAAAGCATTCTGAGGTGGATTTCTTTTGATTTTCCCATGATGTCAAGCAGAAGCACTGAGTTTGAAGGTAGGCCTTGAAATACATCCACAGGTACACCTCCAATTGACTCAAATTATGTCAATTAGCCTATCAGAAGCTTCTAAAGCCATGACATAATTTTCTGGAATTTTCCAAGCTGTTTAAAGGCAGTCAACTTAGTGTATGTAAACTTCTGACCCGCTGGAATTGTGATACAGTGAATTATAAGTGAAATAATCTGTAAACAATTGTTGAAAATGACTTGTGTCATGCACAAAGTAGATGTCCTAACCGACTTGCCTAAACTATAGTTTGTTAACAAGAAATTTGTGGAGTGGTTGAAAAACGCGTTTTATTGACTCCAACCTAAGTGTATGTAAACTTCCGACTTCAACTGTATATACTGTATTCTGCTTTACTCATCTCATATGTATATACTGTATTCTATTCTACTGTATTCTACTTTTAGTCAGTGCCACTCCGACATTGCTCGTCCTAATATTTATATAGTTCTTAATTCCATTCTTTTACTTTTAGATGTGTGTATTGTGAATTTTTAGATACTACTGCACTGTTGGAGCTAGAAACACATTTCGCTACACCCGCAATAACATCAGCTAAATGTGTATGTGACCAATAAATTATATATATTTTTTGTTACATAGCTACATGCTTTCAGGTCTTTCGCTACTCTTTAAATCTGGGACAGTTTTATATTTGCAGCCATGCATCATAGTATTGTTAATTTTTTATTTTACAAATTTTCCAATGCCAACAGAAACAAGGGTAGACATGAAAACCTGTGCAATTTTGCTGTTTATTAGGCAGTTGTGTGTACAAATGATTTAAACACACTGTCCATTGATACATGGTCATTATAGTAGTAGGGTCCCTTTACACACCAAATAAAATTAAAACAAGATTTCTTAACTAAAGCAGTTAATACAAGTACAATGAAAGATATTTCTCCTGCAAATAGTCAGCTCTTAACACTCCCACTCAAAAGGAGAAAAACTACTCACCAAATGTGCAACTTACATCATAAGCCGTTAGAACATGGTTGAGAAAGAAAGACGCAGGGTCATTGCACTTCCTCAGTAAGCCGTTAGAAGAACATGGTCTCACACTAACTTATTTCCAACAACCCCACAATTCACCTTATGCACTATTTGGAATAGAACTTGCAACTGTCCTTGAAAACTAAAAAAAGGTTTGTTTTTAGTCCTACAAATGTTTTAATGATAATTTGGTCTACAAATTAGACCCTGCAGTCACAATCCATTCGCGTCATTTATTCAGACCAAAACCAGCCCCACATAAGAGGATAGAAGTAGATAGATGTTTTTATATTCACTGATATAAAACTGATCAACAGTACTGATAATGATAAGGCAGCCAACACAATGATGCAACCGAAGTGACTTTAACTCTCATTCAATCTCAGTCTTGACACTCAAGATACACATTTAAAAAAACACTTTCTCCAGGAGCACATTAAATAAATGTAAGGTTTGGGCAAATATGTAAACTTACATCCAAAGTTATCTATTGTGGGGAATGTGGGCCAAGAAAAGTGAAATGATTGTTGTTCTGATTGTTTCCTTTATCAATTTACATTGTCCATGCACATGTACTTGCTGCAAATCCCCACTCAATGGTCCCAATTTCTCAATGTGTAACTTGATGAATAGGAATGTGTACAAACTGAATGTTGGTCAAATCCTGCTAAAAGGCATGTCACTCAGTCAAGAGACATTCAGATGTATGAATGTATATAGCCCTCAAACTCAAAGATAAATTGGTCAAATAATAAAAGTACTTTGAATTAAGTATAGGGTAGTGTACGTCTCATTTTGACTAACAGCAAAGAACTCTTGGAGATAGTGAGGAAAAACTGTGTATAGAATAACTGATTCAAAACTGTGAAATTGATTTTAAGAAAGCAGTAAAAGGAATAAAATGTCATCCAGCAATAGTCGTAATGCAAAAATTCAAGAAAGATTTCACTCCATAATCATTTCTCAATGTAATCTACAATTCCCACTTAAAGCACTGATAAATATCTCCAAATGCATTTTTTATTTATATATAAAATGTAGAGGACAAACAAATCCAAACATTTATTATTTTACAATAATGCGAAAAAACATGGACGTCTTAATTCAATTAACAAAAAACATCTAAACAAAAATTTGGATTAAGTGCTAACTCCTTTCTTCCACCTGACGCGATCGAGTAAGAAATATACAGGGTCATTGCACTTCCTCAGTGAGTCAACGGGCATCGTTGGCATGACAACCCTTGTTATGGTCAGTGCAGCTAACCCTGAAAGGCCTGCAGTTCAGCTTCCTATCTTTCTGCACAGGTTCTCAGACATCTACTGTAGAGAAAGACAGAGCAGGAGAGAAATAAGAAAACTACTTAGCAAAAGAGCCTCCTGCATCCTTCCCCTCAGCCACCCTACCCCCCTATAGCTCTCCTTTCTGCACACAAAAACTTGGGGTTTTGTTTTCTCTACTGAAAAAAAGGACAGCAAAGCCCACTGAGTACAGTAAAGCAAATTCAGTGTATCACTCAGACTTAGCCTATATATGTAAGGGTGGAATGTGATCTAAAAGGAGGAAGAAATCATCGTCTGCCAACTATAATGATCGTGAAAATGTAAAACCATCTCTAAAATAGTTTTCTGTCATCATGAATATAATAAAGTGGCTTGGTCATTGTCATTCAACGTTCTCTAAACCACGCCCGCACCTCTGCTCTGACCAATCCCCCCCCCCGTGAGTCAGGGTAGGTGCAAACCAAACCTGCATCATCAGTGCCATGGAACAACCCTAGCCAGCTCAAACGCCCGAGGTGGGGATGAATTGAGCCATGAATCGGTTGTATGCTTATTGCTTATAAGGACACTCGGAGAGAAAAAAAGGCTAATGTTTTGACTTGATTGTGAGCTATCGCGCAAGTAGCTTGATGAGATTGGCGCACATCTCAAAAAACTCAATGGTGTGGCTGCCGGGCCGCGGGTAGACTGTCGTCGGAGCGAGGTCGCCTCCTGTTGAGTCAACAGAGGAGGTGAGCGAGGAGGCCAGGGAGCTCTCCGAGGCCTTGGTGGGGGTGGGAGGGATGGAGGTGGCAGGGGTCGGGGTAGCGTCCTCCTTAGCCCCCTCGGTTTGGGACCCCCCCTCTTCAGCAGTGTCGTTCTTAAGGGCCGTGCGGTAGTTTCCCACTGACCCAGACCGGTGAGGAGTGGCAGTCCCAGATTTAGCCTCCAACATGTCATCTACAGACAGAGAGAAAGAAAGAGGGAAAAGAGAAGAGAATGTTAAAACACACAGGTGGTTACAACCAAACACCCAAAAGCCACTAGACAGACCTGTAACATGTCTAAGGTGATCAAAATAATATGAACGATTTTGAAGTCTGACGAGTCAATTTGCATTCCACTCAGCATGGAAAAGCATCATATTTTATAGGCAATTTTCTGTGATGGCATAGTCAGCAGTGTAAAAAACCACTTCCAAGTTCTAGACATGTTCTCATTAAGTCCAGATTGACGTACTGTCTATGCTACGGAAGTCCAGGAGGTAGGTCCTGCTGTCCACCTGGTAGAGCTGAAGGCTCATCTTGGTCTGCATGCCCGTCACTGGGTTCTTCCTCTTTACACGCAGGTAGTACGGATTCACCACCTGGGGAAGAGGATATGGAGATTAGTGATGCATTCAACTGGATGTCAGAAGCTGGGTATAATATGTCATAGATATAACATACAGCAATAGAACATTACATTATTAAATATGTCTCCTGTAGCTGCTTCAGTGGTGATCTGTGGTGATTTAGAGTCTAGACAGAACAGTGGTTAACTTTGTGGGACTGTATATGAAGCTCAGTATGTTTTATTACTGTGTACCCAAACACATAAAACCATAAATAGCTGCTTTCTATCTATCAGGGCAAGAGAAGGATAAACAGGAAACCGAGAATTTCCTTCATAAATAGCTCTCATTTTTCCTCAAGATACATTTTTAAGTTGAGTCAGTCAGCTGATATAGTCTAAAAGTTGTGCCATACTAAAATAGAACCCAAGGAGGAAATAGCCGCATTCCATTCCAGGTCAGGTAGAACTAAACCTGACAAAGCCAGTAATGCACACCAAGCAGAAAAATACTAATAACGGCAAGTACTTTAACAAAAAAAACATAAAAGTAAAGTCAATTGAAATCAGTTCATTAGGTCCCAATCTATGATTTCACATGACTGGGAATACAGATACCATTACAAAAAAGGTAGGGGTGTGGATCAGAAAACCAGTCAGTCAGTATCAAATCAAATGTATTTATATAGCCCTTCGTACATCAGCTGATATCTCAAAGTGCTGTACAGAAACCCAGCCTAAAACCCCAAACAGCAAGCAATGCAGGTGTAGAATCACGGTGGCTAAGAAAAACTGGTATCTGGTGTGACCCCCATTTGCCTCAAGCAGCGCAACATCTCCTTCGCATACAGTTGATCAGGCTATTGATTGTGGCCTATGGAATGCTGTCCCATTCCTCTTCAATGGCTGTTAGGAAGTTGCTGGATAATGGAGCATCCCAATGCTCAATGGGTGACATGTCTGGTGAGTATGCAGGCCATGGAAGAACTGGGACATTTTCAGCTTCTAGGAATTGTTTACAGATCCTTGTGACATGGGTTCTTGCATTATCATGCTGAAACATGAGGTGATGGCGGTGGATAAATGGCATAACAATGGGCTCAGGATCTCGTCACGGTAGTGCTGTGCATTAAAATTGCCATTGATGAAACGCAATTTTGTTTGTCTGTAGCTTATGCCTGCCCAAACCATGACCCCCAACGCCACCATGGGGCACCCTGTTCACAACATCAGCAAACCGCTCTCCCACACGACTCCATAAACGCTGTCTGCTATCTGCCTGGTACAGCTAAAACCGGGATTGGCACACTTGTCCAGCGTGCCAGTGGCCATCAAAAGGTGAGCATTTGCCGACTGAAGTCAGTTACGACGTCGAACTGCAGTCAGGTGAAGACCCTGGTGAGGACGAATGCACGCAGATGAGCTTCCCTGAGACAGTTTCTAACTGTTTGTGCAGAAATTCTTCAGTTGTGCAAACCCACAGTTTCATCAGCTGTCCGGGTGACTGGTCTCAGACGATCCTGCAGGTGAAGAAGCCGGATGTGGAGGTCCTGGGCTGGTGTGGTTACACGTCTACGGTTGGGAGGCCAGTTGGACGTACTGCCAAATTCTCTAAAACAATGTTGGATGCAGCTTACGGTAGAGAAATGAACATTAAATTATCTTGTAACAGCTTTGGTGGACATTCCTGCAGTCAGCATGCCATTGCACGCTCCCTCAAAACTTGAGACATCTGTTACATTGTGTTGTGTGACAAATCTGCACATTTTAGAGTGGCCTTTTATTGTCCCCAGCACATGGTGCACCCGTTTAATGATAATGTTGTTTAATCAGCTTCTTGATATGCCACACCTGTCAGCTGAAATGCTTACTAACAGGGATGTAAACAAATTTGTGCACATAATTAGAGAAATACTTTTTTTGTGCGTTTGGACCATTTCTGTGATCTTTTATTTCAGCTCATGAAACCAACATAACAGATTTCGTAAATTTTTGTTCAATATACTTTATTTCCCCACTACCCCTTGATAAGGGGAACCCTTGATGGTTTTCTGTGTATTTCTACCTGACATCTTTACCCACTCCTTTCTACTCTTCCTTCCCACAATCCTCATCCCCACTCTCTATGATTCTCCCGCCCCTTCCACTCACCTTCCACTCATAGTCCAGTTGCTTCATGGCCCGGCACACCTCAGACATAATATCATTTGGCCTGCTCTGGCTCCTGATCCCCAGGTGCCACTTAGCCCGCCTCACCCCCTGGTGCTTCGATTTCTGTGGGTTCAGCTCATCCAGCGTGTGCCTCGGCCTGGGAGAGGTCTCCATTGCCAGGAATGGCTGCATGCGCTCGGGGTGGGGCTTAAGGGATGCGGCAGCCGCGGCAGAGGCGGTCAGGTGCTGATCGTCCAAGAAGGAGTCTGGGGGACTGGAGGCCAGATAGAAGTCTTTAGCCTCGGACATGATGCGGCGGTTGTCGATGATGAGGTGGTAGGCCACAGCCAGGGGGTCATGGTGGTTGCGGCTGTACAAGCAAGTCAGGATTTCTTCCTCAGTGCACTCAAACTTCTCACACACCTCTTTCAGGGCCTCGTCATCAATCATGTTGTTGCTGTAGGACGGGTCCTCTGGGAACAAGTACTTGGGGAGCTCCTCTTTGAACCATTCATCCTCTCTGTGGTGAGGGGAGGGAAGACAGAGCATGGTTAAAGTCAGGGTCAAGCTAGTCTTTTATCCCATAGGATTTTTTTCTTCTTCTTCTTAACAGGGCAGCTAGATAATGTGTTGACCAGGAGGGGTGGGTTCACTTTGTTAGTGCTGGAACTAAAGCCTGCACAGAGAAGGCAGGAGCTTCCCCAGGACAGGAGTTTTCCACCCATGATAGGTAGTACAGCATGAAACCTCAGTTACAGTTTAATGTGGAGCAAGTTTAATTTTTGTTTTTAATGTATTTTATCTTCCATTATTCTACTGCAGTGTATTCAGGTGTTTAAATACACTTTGTATTTGAATGGAATGCATTTAGGCGAAGTTGATCACTTGCCCCTTCTTACCGGATTTCTTTGATGGTGGCTCTCTTCATGGGATCCACCTGCAGCATGTGTTTGAGCAGGGAGGCGACAGAGGGGTTCAGGTACTGAGGCGTGAAGAAGATCCCGTCACAGATCTTCTTGAAGAGCGTTGGCACATGGTCGTCATCGAAGGGCAGCGTCCCACACAGCAGGGCATACAGGATCACCCCACTGCTCCAGATGTCCACCTCAGGACCTGCATATAACCTGGGAGGAAACAGGTCAAACATTGATGAATCCCTTTAGATCAGGTACGGGCAACTTTGATGGGGGTGGGGGGGCCACAAAAAAACTGAACTCATGAGGTGCCGCAGTGGATCTATGTACCAACACCCCCCCCCCCCCCAACGAACTCGGGAGAGGTGAAGGTCGAGAGCCACGCGTCCTCTGAAACACGACCCTGCCAAGCCGCACTGCTTCTTGACACACTGCTCGCGTAACCTGGAAGCCAGCCGCACCAATGTTTTGGAGGAAACACTGTCCAGCTGGCGACTGAAGTCAGCTTGAGACTTTTATCAAGAACGGGAGGGTCTTTCACCAAAGCAAAACCGTGAAATTGATCAGTCCTTTTAACATGAACAGTGTTACTTATTGAAATGTAACAGCGGCTTTTGTATACATTAGCACATTCCCCATCACGTCTGCCATAGTTTTAGTGTGAAAAGGAGAGGACAAGACTACCTTCCAGAGATGACTTCAGGGGCAGCGTAGTTCGGAGAACCGCAACTTGTCCTCAGAAACTCTCCATCCGACATCATGTTTGACAAACCTACAGAAAACACCAGACAACATCACATAATTATGTGTTTGTGTCCAAAGGTAGAGCACTATATAGGAAATGGGGTGTCATTTCCGACCCTTTCCAGTAACTATGGCGGATGTGTAACCAAGCCAACCCAGTACAGTTAGATGTGGCTCGATTTGGAAGTGTAAATCAGGTATAGGTGTAGAAAGCTGCTGCTGAGTTCGTGTGGGGTTAGGGTTGAGGGTGACAGTGACTTACCAAAGTCAGCGATCTTGGCGTTCATCTGTGCGTCCAGCAGGACGTTCTCAGGCTTCAGGTCTCTGTGCACCACCATGTGTCTGTGGCAGTAGTCTACTGCGGAGATGATCTGCTGGAACAGACGACGGCTCTCCTTCTCATCCAACTGGAGACACACACACACACGAAACGCAGACACACAGAAAAACACAGTGTGAGATATGTCCATTCAGTGTCTATTTCAGTATAGTAAGTAACCACTCTGGAGATTTGGTCAGTGACTTTGCTTGAATGACTTAGTAGTCCTCAAAAAACGCTTAGAAAGAATGCAGTATAGAGATAGAGTTTTGTGATATATGTTTGTGTACAGAAGGAAGGGGTAGTCCATACAAGAGGCAGGTTATAACATGACTATTGACACAACCATTATACTAGCCTGACAATAGATAGCTAATTACCTAAGCCATTAAGATTCAGGTGAGCAAAAGACTACCCACAATCCAAAACAACAGAGTTAATTGTAACAGATCCGCTTAATGAGGCTTAATGTAGAATAACGCCTAATGTCTGTTTTGTTGTTGAACTAAAAACAGGTCCATAATTGTCACAAAGCCTGCAAACAGAGTGTGTTATCCTTGGGGGGGGGGGGGGGGACCTTTCCATTTTTGCAGATGTAGTCGAAGAGCTCTCCTCCGGACACATACTCCATCACCATGAAGATGTCTGTTGGGGTGCTGATCACCTGGTACCTACAGCCCCACAGGAAAAACAGAGTCACACACACAAAATAGGCTAGTCATGATTGGACCAAGAGATTTCCCTGACCATGTGTCCCATCTGATCAAAAAAAGGAAAAAAAAAGAAAAAAAATGAGTCTGGGCCCTACTCAAACACCAGACAAAAACAATTAAGGATCGCCTAACTTTGACAAACTTTATTTTTATTTTTTAACACAGCTATATTTCAGATTTACCACAGCAATAAAATTGAATAAAATTGCAATATAACATCTGAGAATAAGAGGTAGGTGTTTAAGGACAGATTAATCCTCTCAAAAGCCATTAATTGATTCTTAACCTAGAGCTCTTAGAACTCTTTTGTGGGCCATTGGGTTCAATGACTGGACGGTGTGAGGAAGACTGGCCACAGAACACTTCAACATGCTAAACATAGATCTACTTCACTAGAGCAAACCTCCTTGTGCAAACCGCTACATTTCTTCATTCATGTGCCACATATTGGTAACAAGGTTATCAACACAAGTGTTGTATAAAACTTGACTCCAGGGGGTGACCTTTCTTTTAAAGTGGAAAAATTATGGTCTAGTCACAAGGGAGCAGGCCCCCAGAAATGCCCCAACTAGGCCTACACATTGAGCTCACTGCCAGGTCATGAAGACTACTCAGGTAAGGGGATTTTTCATTTAGTGAATAGTAATAGGATTAGTTATTAAAAAAAACAGCCAGAAACATAGGGGAAAGCTGACCATTCATAACCAATGAGATAAATCATGGAAACACTGCATTTAATCAAGATGCTTTTTGAAGAGGTAGGGAGAGTAGCATAGATACAGAGATAAAGAGAAAGTGTGACTTACTCTATAAAACCCACTACTTAAGTCACACAACACAATGCCACATGTCTCAAGTTGAAGGAACGTGCAATTGTCATGCTGACTGCAGGAATTCCACCAGAGCCGTTGCCAGAGAATGTAATGTTCAGGGATGCAAACTGGTGAGGGCCCATTGAAACATGCAAAAAATCCCTGCTAGAGGAAAATGCAGGTTTTAACTAATTAAACAAAGAATATGATCTGTATGAATCAGTCTCTGTGTGTAAAATAAGTGGTTAATGTGAACCTAAATCACAGCAAAAAATTTAAAGAAAGCAATCCAATGTTATTTGTTGCATAGACTTTACTGCAAATGACACTCTTGAGAAACAAAATACACTAATATTGCAGTTAGACATGACAGCCTTTATAATAGAATGCTTGTGACCACACACACATCTAAATATTGCACTTGGGGAAAAAAACATCTTAAAGTAGAAATAGAATGAAACAAACAGGCATTCCATTTTTGCTCTATTATAGTGGCCACTATAGCAGACATTGATCAAGAGCACAAGGCTAGATGTGTGCAAAAATAACGATCATCAAGTAAAAAATTATATAATCCCCCTCACACGTGTTACTGTCAAGTTCAACCCAACAAAAGTAATATCTTTGGGCTACACTGCACATTATTACATTGTACACTTTCTGCCTGTGGACAGCTGTTCTACAATGTGCCAACAAAAGTGAGAAAGAGGGAAAGTGTGTGGCCAATTTCAAGTTTTCATAACAATCGGTAATCGGCCTTTTTGGACGATTACATTGCAATCCATGAGGAAAACGCGTGGCAGGCTGACCACCTATTACGCGAGTCCAGTGTCAAAAGGACCTTGTGGCTGCAAGGAGCCAAGGTAAGTTGCTAGCTAGCATTAACTCATCTTATAAAAGTCTTCATAATCGCTAGTTAACTACACATGGGTGATGCTATTACTAGGTTAACTAGCTTGTCCTGCGATGCATATAATCAATGCGGTGCCTGTTAATTTATCATCGAATCACAGCCTACTTCAACTTTGCCAAACGGGTGATGATTTAGCAAAAGCGCATTCGCAAAAAAAGCACATTCGTTGCACAAATGTACCTAACCATAAACATCAAATGCCTTTCTTAAAATCAACACACAGAAGTATATATTTTTTATACCTGCATATTTAGTTAAAATAAATGCATGTTAGCAGGCAATATTAACAAGGGAAATTGTGTAAGCAGAGTCAGGGTAGATACAACAGTTTGGGCCGCCTGGCTCGTTGCGAACTGTGTATTTCACTGAAAGAATAAACGTTTTGTTTTCGAAATTATAGTTTCAGGATTTGACCATATTAATGACCAAAGGCTCGTATTTCTGTGTGTTTATTATATTTAAGTCTATGATTTGATATTTGATAGAGCAGTCTGACTGAGTGGTGGTAGGCAGCAGCAGGCTCGTAAGCATTCATTCAAACAGCACTTTACTGTGTTTGCGAGCAGCTCTTAGCAATGCTTGAACCACAGCACTGTTTATGACTTCAAGCCTATCAACTCCTGAGATTAGGCTGGCAATACTAAATACTGAAATACAAATGGTATAGAGAGAAATAGTCGACGCTTCATAATTCCTATAATAACTACAACCTAAAACTTCTTAACTGGGAATATTGAACCACCAGCTTTCATATGTTCTCATGTTCTAAGCAAGGAACTTAAACATTAGCTTTTTTTACATTGCACTTTTACTTTCTTCTCCAACACTGTTTTTGCAATATTTAAACCAAATTGAACATGTTTCATTATTTGAGACTAAATAGATTTTATGTATTATATTAAGTTAAAATAAAAGGGTTCATTGTTCATTCAGTATTGTCTGAATTGTCATTACAAATATAAAAATTTTATTTTATTTTATTTTATTTATGCTGATTAATTGGTATCAGCTTTTTTTAGTCCACCAATAATTGGTATTGGCGTTGAAAAATCATAAATCGTTCGCTCTCTACCTGGAATGCATTTCAATTAACAGGTGTGCCTTGTTTAAAGGAATTTGTGGCATTTCTTTCCTTCTTAAAACCTCTTTGGGCTAGGAGGCAGTATTTTGACGTCCGGATGAAAAGCGTGCCCAAAGTAAACTTCCTGTTACTCAGGCCCAGAAGCTAGGATATGCATGGTAGATTTGGATAGAAAACACTCTAAAGTTTCTAAAACTGTTAAAATAATGTCTGTGAGTAACAGAACTGATATGGCAAACCATCAAAAAAATATATAATTTCAGCCTATCACTGTTTCTAATGGCTGTCATGTTTATTATGAGGCGAAATCCTCCCAGATTGCAGTTCCTAGGGCTTCCACTAGATGTCAACAGTCTTTAGAAAAGGTTTCAGGCATGTTTTTGGAAAAATTAGCTAGAATTTGTAGTTTTTCTAAGTGGCTCCCATTTTGGCTGTAGTGTTTTCATGCGCGTGGATGAGAGCGAGTTATTTTCTGTTTATCTCCGGTAAAGACAATAACGATTCTCCGCCTTAAATTGTATTATTTATTTACGTATTAGGGTACCTGAGGTTTGATTATAAACGTTGTTTGACTTGTTTGGAGAAGTTTATTGGTAACGTTTGGGATTCATTTTGTATGCATTTTGAAGGAGGGAAACCGGTGGATTATTGAATGACGCACGCCAGCTAAACTGAGTTACGGATATAAAAAGGACATTATCGAACAAAAGGACGATTTGTGATGTAACTGGGACCTTTTGGAGTGCCAACAGAAGAAGATCTTCAAAGGTAAGTCATTTATTATATCGCTATTTCTGACTTTCGTGGCGCACCTGCCTGGTTGAAAAAAGTTTTTAATGCTTTTGTATGCGGGGGTGCTGTCCTCAGATTATCGCATGGTGTGCTTTCGCCGTAAAGCCTTTTTGAAATCTGACACAGCGGCTGGATTAACCTGTTTGGGCTAGGGGGCAGCATTTTCACGTTTGGATGAAAAGCGTGCCCAGAGTAAACTGCCTGCTACTCAGTCCCAGTTGCTAATATATGCATATTATTAGTAGATTTGGATAGAAAACACTCTGAAGTTTCTAAAACTGTTTGAATGATGTCTGTGAGTATAACATAACTCATATGGCAGGCGAAAACCTGAGAAAAATCCAAATTTGAGGTTTGTAGTTTTTCCAACTCTTGGCCTATCGAATACACAGTGTCTATGGGGTCATATTGCACTTCTTACGGCTTCCACTACATGTCAGTCTTTAGAACCTTGTTTGATGCTTCTACTGTGAAGTGGGGGCGAATGAGAGGGGATTGAGTAAGGTCTCTCCCAGAGAGCCAGGAGCTGACCATGCGCGTTCACGTGAGTTCCATTGCATTTCTGAATACAAAGGAATTCTCCGGTTGGAACTTTATTGAAGATTTATGTTAAAAACATCCTAAAGATTGATTCTATACTTCGTTTGACATGTTTCTACGGACTGTAACGGAACTTTTTGACTTTGTCTGCTCCTAGTGATCGCGCGTCATGAATTTGGAATACTGGTTTAACCTGTTGAGGATAGAGGGCGCTATTTACACTTTGGGGGAAAATCGTGCCCAATTTAAACGGCCTCGTACTCCATTCTTGCTCGTACAATATGCATATTATTATTACTATTGGATAGAAAACACTCAAGTTTCTAAAACCGCTTGAATTATATCTGTGAGTAAAACAGAACTCATTTTGCAGCAAACTTCCTGTCAGAAAGTGAAAAATCTCAAATCGAGGCTCTGTTCCAGGGCCTCCCTATCATTTTGCTTGAGATTTGTGACTATACATGCAACTTCATATGCCTTCCACTAAATGTCAATAGGCTGTGAGAGGTGAAATGGGGTCTCAATCTCTTTCTATGGTCAAAAGAGACAGCTTGGAATGACATGACCCCAGAATTCGTTTGTTCAGGAAGCGCAGAAAGGTCACCAGTATTGGCTTCTGAAAAGCAATCGTTATAGACGTCTTATATCTCCGGCTTTGATTTTATTTGATAAATGTGAAGATATCATCGTAAAGTATGTTTTTTCAATATAGTTTTATTAGATTATTGAAATTTTTTCGGGAGTTTAGACGTGTTGCGTTCTTTGCGTTTGGTGAAGATGGACAGCTTAGCGCCACTTGGCTAGTTTTGCTTGCTAATTCGCGAGGGAAAAATGCCATTCTAAAACCAAACAACGATTGTTCCCGACAAAGGACCCCTTGTACAACATTCTGATGGAAGATCATCAAAAGTAGGACCCATTTTATGATGCTATTTCATATATCTGTCGAACATGTGTACTATTAGTTAGCGCCCAGATTTTGGGCACGCTCTCGCTATAACGTAAGCTGGATGTCGTAATGAAGTTATTTTTAGAATTCTAACACGGCGATTGCATTAAGAACTAGTATATCTATCATTTCCTATACAACATGTATTTTTTTGTCATGTTTATGAATAGTTATTTGGTCAGAATAGGTGAGTTTTAGAAAAATATCCGCACATTCTGGGAAAAAGATGCTACGTTAGCACAATGTATAACCACTGATTCCAGCTCTAAATATGCAAATTTTCGAACAAAACACAAGTGTATGTATAACCTGATGTTATAGGACTGTCATCTGATGAAGCTTATCAAGGTTAGTCAAAAATTATATATCTTTTGCTGGTTTGTTACGATCGCTAACTTTTGCTGCTGGTAAATGGCTTGTGTTTCTGGCTATTGTGGTAAGCTAATATAATGCTATATTGTGTTTTCGCTGTAAAACACTTAAAAAATCTGAAATATTGGCTGGATTCACAAGATGCTTGTCTTTCATTTGCTGTACACCATGCATTTTTCAGAAATGTTTTATGATGAGTATTTAGGTATTCCACGTTGGTCTCTATAATTACTCTGGCTGCTTCGGTGCTATTTGTGACGGTAGCTGTGATGGTAGCTGCAATGTAAAACTGATTTATAGCTCAAATATGCACATTTTTCGAACAAAACATAGATTTATTGTGTAACATGTTATAGGACTGTCATCTGATGAAGTTGTTTCTTGGTTAGTTTGGTTGGTTCTTGGTTAGTTTGGTTGGTTTTCTGCAAGCTACCTGTGCTGTGAAAGAAATGTCTGTGCTTTTTTGTATTTGGTGGTGAGCTAACATAAATATACGTGGTGTTTTCGCTGTAAAACATTTTAAAAATCAGACATGTTGACTGGATTCACAAGATGTTTATCTTTCATTTGCTGTATTGGACTTGTTAATGTGTGAAAGTTAAATATTTATAAAAAAAATTTAAAATAAAATCGCGCTCTGCCTTTTCAGTGGAATGTGGGAGGAGTTCCGCTAGCGGAACCCCGGGGCTAGACAGGTTAAACGCGCTAACAAAAAGGAGATATTCGGACATAAATGAACTTTATCGAACAAATCAAACATTTATTGTGGAACTGGGATTCCTGGGAGTGCATTCTGATGAAGATCATCAAAGGTAAGTGAATATTTATAATGCTATTTCTGACTTCTGTTGACTCCAACATGGCGGATATCTTTTTGGGTTGTGTTGGTCTTGGAGCACCGTACTCAGATTATTGCATGGTTTGCTTTTTCCGTAAAGTTTTTTTGAAATCTGACACAGCGGTTGCATTAAGGAGAAGTATATCTTTAATTCTGTGAATAACACTTGTATCTTTTATCAATGTTTATTATGAGTATTTCTGTAAATTGATGTGGCTCTGTGCAAATTCACAGGATGTTTTGGAGGCAAAGCCAAATGTAAACTGAGGTTTTTGGATATAAATATGAACTTGATCGAACAAAACATACATGTATTGTGTAACATGTTGTCCCGGGAGTGTCATCTGATGAAGAATATCAAAGGTTAGTGATTAATTTTATCTCTATTTCTGCTTTTTGTGACTCCTCTCTTTGGTTGGAAAAATCCCTGTATCCTTTCTGTGACTAGTTGCTGACCTAACATAATGATATGTCCTGCTTTCGCCGAAAAGCCTTTTTGAAATCGGACACTGTGGTTGGATTAACGAGAATTTTATCTTTAAAATGGTGTCTAATACTTGTATGTTTGAGAAATTTGAATGATGAGATTTCTGTTGATTGAATTTGGCGCCCTGCAATTTCATTGGCTGTTGGCGAGGGGTTCTGCTAGCGGAACCTCGTTCCTAGACAGGTTAACAAGAAGTTAAATTCACTAGGGTAGGGAGTACTATTTTCACCTCCGGATGAAAAGCGTGCCCAAAGTAAACTGCCTGCTACTCAGGCCCAGAAGCTAGGATATGCATATAATAGTAATAGATTGTAGATTTGGATAGAAAACACTCTAAAGTTTCCAAAACTGTTAAAATAATGTCTGTGAGTATAACAGAACTGATTTGGCAGGCAAAAACCTGAGAAAAATCCATCCAGGAAGTGGGATTTTTTTTATGTTTGTAGTTTTCTATTGAATGCCATTACAGTATCCATTGACTTAGGACTCAAATTGCACTTCCTATGGCTTCCAATAGATGTCAACAGTCTTTAGAAATTGTTTCAGGCTTGTATTCTGAAAAATTAGAGAGTAAGACCACTGAATGAGTGGACCCTACAGTGTCCCAGAGGTTTTTCATGCGCCCGACCGAGAGTGCGCCTTTCTTGTTTACCTTTTATATTGACAACGTTATTGTCCGGTTGAAATATTATCGATTATTTAGGCTAAAAACAACATGAGGATTGATTATAAACATAATTTGACATGTTTCTACGAACTTTACGGATACTATTTGGATTTTTCCTCTGCCTGTTGTGACTGGGTTTGAGCCTGTGGATTACTGAACAAAACGCGAACAAAACTGAGGTTTTTGGATATAAAGAGGGACTTTATCGAACAAAAATAACATTTATTGAGTAAATGGGAGTCTTGTGAGTGCAACCATATGAAGATCATCAAAGGTAAGTGATTCATTTTAAATCGCTATTTCTGACCTGTGCAACTCCTCTACTTGGCTGGTAACTGTTTGTAATGATTTGTCTGCTGGGCGCTGTTCTCAGATAATCGCATGGTATGCTTTTTCCGTAAAGCCTTTTTGAAATCTGACACTGTGGTTGGATTAACAAGAAGTTAATCTTTAAACCAATGTATAACACTTGTATGTTTTATTAATCTTTATATTGAGTATCTGTTTTTGAATTTCACGCTCTGCAATTTCACCGGATGTTGTCGAGGTGGGTCGCTAGCGGAACGCATGCGCCAGAAAGGTTAATGCGTTTGAGCCAATCAGTTATGAAAAGGTAGGGTTGGTATACACAAGATAGCCCTATTGGTAAAAGACCAAGTACATATTATGGCAAGAACAGCTGAAATAAGCAAAGAGAAACGACAGTCCATGATTGCTTTATACCTTCCATAATATTTCCCTTAATGTTATTTTCCTACCTACCGCTCTACTGTTGCTTCATTACTTCCTCGCTTTCAACAGTTAAATAAGTTTAGTTGTCCTCATCATTCTAATGACATCCTTGAATAATATAGGACTAGAATTAGATGCAGAAGGCTTTCACTTCTCTTCAAAACATTGAATGGTTATTGGTCTGAATAAATAACTGCCATAGCCTTCTGCCATCATGCGTTCACTCTTCTTTCAAAACTACCCATGAGTTCTATTGGCTGCTGGATTTAACATTAATCAAGAAAGACTATTCGAATTGGGACGCAAGCTTTATAGGTATAACAAATTCAAATAAAAAAAATGTCCAGCAAGCTATTCTAGTCTATCTTTTCCTGCAGGGCCCTCCAAGAGCTAGAGACCGGCTACAAGTTAGAAGCGTATTATGCATAACCCATCATTATTAGCTAATTATAAGGATAATGCTGCATTGAATTTATGACCTGAAAGAGGTAGGCTAGGACATCTATATAATCAATCTAGAAAAGGATTATCTATTTTGTATGCAATTTGAATGGAGTTAATGGAGAGAGAGCAAGCTCACGCAATAAAAAAAAAATGGCGACCCCGAAAGATATAGATGGGTAAATTAGATGCACATTCTGTCTGTATATTACTTTATTATAGGATGTTGGAGTAAATGTTGGCCTACCTGTCACAAGAAAAAAAATATAACAAAAAAAAAAAGTCGCCACCCTGAGCGTTGATTCATCATGCAGAGGCCAAAGAGTAGCATATAACTTTAAACAGTTCCATTTCACAAATATAATTTAATATAGTTCCATTTCACAAATATAATTTAATATAGTTCCATTTCACAAATATAAATTAATATAGTTCCATTTCACAAATATAATTTAATATAGTTCCATTTCACAAATATAATTTAATATAGTTCCATTTCACGCCATGCTGTTAATATATATAATTTATTATAATTTACCGGTTTTGCACAGTTAGTTATCCAGGGAAAAGGGAGTGGTTTTGGGCCTTTCAACCCTATGCATTCTAGACTTACAGCTTAATGATATGTGGATGCCTGAAGAGCTTGAGGTTCTGGATCTCTCTACGGATCTTCCCCACCACATCCAGACTGCGGATCTTCTGTCTGTTCAGGATCTTCACAGCCACCTGGTGTTTGGTCAGCTCGTGCTGCCCCACTAGAGAGCGCGAGGGGGAAGGAGAGAGAGAGAGCGCGAGGGCAGGAGAGAAAGCGCGAGGGGGCGGGAGAGAGAGAGAGCGAGGGGGCGGGAGAGAAAGAGCGAGGGGGCGGGAGAGAGAGAGCGAGAGAGCGAGAGAGAGAGAGAGCGAGGGAGCGAGAGAGAGAGAGAGAGAGCGAGGGGGCGGGAGAGAGAGAGAGAGAGCGAGGGGGCGGGAGAGAGAGAGAGGGGGCGGGAGAGAGAGAGAGAGAGAGGGAGGGAGAGAGAGAGAGAGAGAGAGAGCGAGGGGGCGGGAGAGAGAGAGAGAGCGAGGGGGCGGGAGAGAGAGAGAGGAGCGAGGGGGTGGGAGAGAGAGAGAGAGAGCGAGGGGGCGGGAGAGAGAGAGCGAGGGGGCGAGAGAGAGGGGGCGGGAGAGAGAGAGAGCGAGGGGGCGGGAGAGAGAGAGAGAGAGCGAGGGGGCGGGAGAGAGAGAGAGAGAGCGAGGGGGCGAGAGAGAGAGAGAGAGCGAGGGGGCGGGAGAGAGCGAGAGAGCGAGGGGGCGGGAGAGAGCGAGAGAGCGAGGGGGCGGGAGAGAGCGAGAGAGCGAGGGGGCGGGAGAGAGCGAGAGAGCGAGGGGGCGGGAGAGAGCGAGGGGGCGGGAGAGAGCGAGGGGGCGGGAGAGAGCGAGGGGGCGGGAGAGAGCGAGGGGGCGGGAGAGAGCGAGGGGGCGGGAGAGAGCGAGAGAGCGAGGGGGCGGGAGAGCGAGGGGGCGGGAGAGAGCGAGAGAGCGGGAGAGAGAGAGAGCGAGGGGGCGGGAGAGAGCGAGAGAGCGAGAAAGAGAGGGATAGGGAGAGAGCGAGAGAGCGAGAGAGAGAGGGATAGAGAGAGAGAGAGGGATAGAGAGAGAGAGAGAGGGATAGAGAGAGAGAGAGAGGGATAGAGAGAGAGAGAGGGATAGAGAGAGCGAGCGAGCGGGCAGGAGAGAGAGCGAGCGAGCGGGCAGGAGAGAGAGCGAGCGAGCGGGCAGGAGAGAGAGAGAGCGAGCGGGGGATAGAGAGAGAGGGGGCGTGGGATAGAGAGAGAGAGGGCGTGGGATAGAGAGAGAGAGGGCGTGGGATAGAGAGAGAGAGGGCGTGGGATAGAGAGAGAGAGAGCGTGGGATAGAGAGAGAGAGGGCGTGGGATAGAGAGAGAGAGGGCGTGGGATAGAGAGAGAGAGCGTGGGATAGAGAGAGAGAGAGCGAGGGGGCATGGGAGAGAGAGAGAGAGAGAGAGGGCGTGAGAGAGAGAGAGAGGGCGTGAGAGAGAGAGAGAGCGAGGGGCAGGAGAGCGAGAGAGCGAGGGGGCATGGGATAGAGAGAGAGGGCGGGAGAGAGCGAGAGAGCGAGGGGGCGGGAGAGAGCGAGAGAGCGAGGGGGCGGGAGAGAGAGAGAGCGAGGGGGCGGGAGAGAGAGAGAGCGAGGGGGCGGGAGAGAGCGAGAGAGCGAGGGATAGGGAGAGAGCGAGAGAGCGAGGGATAGGGAGAGAGCGAGAGAGCGGGAGAGAGCGAGGGGGCGGGAGAGAGCGAGAGAGCGAGGGGGCGGGAGAGAGCGAGAGAGCGAGGGGGCGGGAGAGAGCGAGAGAGCGAGGGGGCGGGAGAGAGCGAGAGAGCGAGGGGGCGGGAGAGAGAGAGAGCGAGGGGGCGGGAGAGAGCGAGAGAGCGAGAGAGAGAGGGATAGGGAGAGAGCGAGAGAGCGAGAGAGAGAGGGATAGAGAGAGAGAGAGGGATAGAGAGAGAGAGGGATAGAGAGAGAGAGAGAGATAGAGAGAGAGAGCGAGGGGGCAGGAGAGAGAGAGAGAGGGGGCATGGGATAGAGAGAGAGAGGGCGTGGGATAGAGAGAGAGAGGGCGTGGGATAGAGAGAGAGAGGGCGTGGGATAGAGAGAGAGAGGGTGGGGGATAGAGAGAGAGAGGGCGGGGGATAGAGAGAGAGAGGGCGGGGGATAGAGAGAGAGAGGGCGTGGGATAGAGAGAGAGAGCGTGGGATAGAGAGAGAGAGCGTGGGATAGAGAGAGAGAGAGCGAGGGGGCATGGGAGAGAGAGAGAGAGAGAGGGCGTGAGAGAGAGAGAGAGCGAGGGGAAGGAGAGCGAGAGAGCGAGGGGGCATGGGATAGAGAGAGAGGGCGTGGGATAGAGAGCGAGCGAGGGGGCATGGGAGAGAGCGAGCGAGGGGGCATGAGAGAGAGAGAGGGGGCATGGGAGAGAGAGAGAGAGAGCGGGCATGGGAGAGAGAGAGCGAGGGGGCATGAGAGAGAGAGAGAGCGCGAGGGGGCATGGGAGAGAGAGAGAGAGCGCGAGCGGGCATGGGAGAGAGAGAGAGCGAGCGAGCGGGCATGGGAGAGAGAGAGAGCGAGCGAGCATGGGAGAGAGAGAGAGCGAGCGGGCATGGGAGAGAGAGAGAGCGAGCGGGCATGGGAGAGAGAGAGAGCGAGGGGGCATGGGAGAGAGAGAGAGCGAGGGGGCATGGGAGAGAGAGAGAGCGAGGGGGCATGGGAGAGAGAGAGAGCGAGGGGGCATGGGAGAGAGAGAGAGCATGGGAGAGAGAGAGTGCGAGGGGGCATGGGAGAGAGAGAGAGAGGGCGCATGGGAGAGAGAGAGAGAGAGGGCGCATGGGAGAGAGAGAGAGAGAGGGCGCATGGGAGAGAGAGAGAGAGGGCGCATGAGAGAGAGAGAGAGAGAGGCATGAGAGAGAGAGAGAGAGAGAGCGAGGGAGCATGAGAGAGAGAGAGCGCGAGGGGGCATGAGAGAGAGAGAGAGAGAGCGGGCATGGGAGAGAGAGAGAGAGAGAGAGAGAGCGCGAGCGGGCATGGGAGAGAGAGAGAGAGAGAGCGCGAGCGGGCATGGGAGAGAGAGCGCGAGCGGGCATGGGAGAGAGAGAGCGAGCGGGCATGGGAGAGAGAGAGCGAGCGGGCATGGGAGAGAGAGAGCGAGCGGGCATGGGAGAGAGAGAGCGAGCGGGCATGGGAGAGAGAGAGCGGGCATGGGAGAGAGCGAGCGGGCATGGGAGAGAGAGAGCGAGCGGGCATGGGAGAGAGAGAGCGAGCGGGCATGGGAGAGAGAGAGCGAGCGGGCACGGGAGAGAGAGAGCGAGCGGGCATGGGAGAGAGAGAGCGAGCGGGCATGGGAGAGAGAGAGCGAGCGGGCATGGGAGAGAGAGAGCGAGCGGGCATGGGAGAGAGAGAGCGAGCGGGCATGGGAGAGAGAGAGAGCGAGCGGGCATGGGAGAGAGAGAGAGAGGGGGCATGGGAGAGAGAGAGAGAGCGGGCGCATGGGAGAGAGAGAGAGAGCGGGGGCATGGGAGAGAGAGAGAGAGAGCGGGGGCATGGGAGAGAGAGAGAGAGCGGGGGCATGGGAGAGAGAGAGAGCGGGGGCATGGGAGAGAGACAGAGGGGGCATGGGAGAGAGACAGAGGGGGCATGGGAGAGAGACAGAGGGGGCATGGGAGAGAGACAGAGGGGGCATGGGAGAGAGACAGAGGGGGCATGGGAGAGAGACAGAGGGGGCATGGGAGAGAGACAGAGGGGGCATGGGAGAGAGACAGAGGGGGCATGGGAGAGAGACAGAGGGGGCATGGGAGAGAGACAGAGGGGGCATGGGAGAGAGACAGAGGGGGCATGGGAGAGAGACAGAGAGGGGCATGGGAGAGAGACAGAGGGGGCATGGGAGAGAGACAGAGAGGGGCATGGGAGAGAGAGAGAGGCATGGGAGAGAGAGAGAGAGGGAGGAAGAGTTAGGAAATACTGTAATAAGATTGTTTTTATGTCTGGTTTCTTATCAGCCCCAAACTGCTATACAATGACACATGCAATGCAACACTGTGGTTAACAGCAGAAGGAAACGTCTTATTCCGCATGGTTTATAGGCCTGTGTTTATATCAGTTTACGGATGTAAGTTACTGTGTAGCCTACACAATAGTTCAATGCCAAATGTAAGAAAATATAGGCCTACCTAAAACTGGTCAGAAGAACAAGTGAAAATGTATTAGACAGGACTGTACAGAGGGGAATGAGAATGAGTGAGGGAAGGGAGCGTGTACAAATAGCTGTTATTGATTAAACTGTTATGCTGGTGATGCATTAACCAGCAGGTAGTCACCTAGAATATAACCATGGAGTAAATGGCCCAATGTGCAGTGTGTTCTATTCTGACCACTGGGAGAAAGTAGTAAAGATATTAACAGTCTATCTATAAGCCTAGTTGGGTGGTGGCTTGATAATAAAAGTTATGTTTTCAAATACCAAGGAAATGTACCTTTTTCTAGTTTGAAACGGGCCTAACAGATTATGGCCTTGCAGCTAGGCTATACAAGTCAGTTTGGTCCTCTACTTAAAGTTTGGACATAACGTTAGTCAACGTTAATCATTTTAGGTGATATGACATTAGAAAATTATTTTGACATTGTGTAGATTGTGTGCAACCCAGGGACAATGTTGTTTTACCCAGGGACAATGTTCCACCCTGTAGAGGATAAACAATGGCTAATGTCAACACTACTATCGTACTGGGATGTGGTGTTGAGGGGTGGAAGGGTATGTGTAACGACGTTATATGTCCTCATTAATAATTCAGCCAGGTCCAATATAGTTCAGTATGTATGGCTCCATCAAAGACACGTCCATGAATGTTGAGCCTGGGGGGGATCACGACTAACGTTAACTTGTCAGTTTGATTTGATTTAACTAGTTAGCTGAAGCAGGCTTCCTGACTGAGAAACCACTCATTTAACTTAGCATAGGTTAGCAATTTGAGCGGAGACTATGCTAGTTGGCCAACTATCAAGTAAACTTGGTTAGTTTAAGCTCTGTCATTCGACCACATAACTAGCTGGCTAGCAAGCTTACTAGTTAGAACATGACAAAGCACGATCTTTTGATAGATTAAAATGTACACCGGCTAGCTAACTCAGCCAGGCTCTAAAATCAAACAGCTAACCTAGCCTAGCTCGCTAAATTCAGCGGCCAAAAAGTGCGAGAAATCCCATCGTCTCACGGGTATCTGGTCGAAACTTGAAAAGTCAAGACCCTTACCTTTAACTTTCCCGAACGTCCCCACCCCAAGTGTGTCTCCGAGAATATAGTGTCCAATTTTTACTCTGCCTTCATGTTTCTGTTTATCCGTCGCCATCTTTCCCGCAGTGACCAAGCCTTGATGCTGTGCTTATGCTGCTGCGAGCAGAAGCGAGCAAGCAACTGCGACTGGATCGACACTAGATACCACAGCCACAAATGGATAAACCCCGCCCATTTCTACAATGTATCTTCTAAATATCTGATTTAAAACCTAAATTTAACCTTAACCACACTACTATGCCAAACCCTAACCTGAAATTAAGACCAAAAAGCACATTTCTGTTTTCATACCTTTTTACGATATAACCAAAGGTGACTTTGTGACTGTGGTAACTAGACAACACTGGGATTGCGAAGGGGTCGTGGAAAAAAAATACTCTTCCGTGTCATCATTGGGACTAGTTGAAGTGGATTTTCAAAATAAAAGTCTAGACAAATTGCTGTCAAACTGTGTGTTTGTGCAGTGGTGTAAAGTACTTACAGTGCATTCAGAAAGTATTCAGACTCCTTGACTTTCTCCACATTTTGTTTTGTTTACAGCCTTATTCTAAAATTGATTAAATTGTAATTGTTTTTCATCAATCTAAACACAATACCCAATAATGACAAAGAAAAATAGGTTTTTAGAAATTTTTGCAAATGTATAGAAAATAAAAACTGAAATATGCCAGTAGGGATGGTGCCAGGTTTCCTCCAAACGTGACGCTTGGCATTCAGGCCAAAGAGTTCAATCTTGGTTTCATCAGACCAGAGATATTGTATCTCATGGTCAGAGTCCTTTAGGTGCCTTTTTTAGCAAACTCCAAGGGGGCTGTCATGTGCCTTTTACTGAGGAGTGGCTTCCGTCTGGCCACTACCATAAAAGCCTGATTGGTAGAGTGCTGCAGAGATGGTTGTCCTTTTGGAAGGTTCTCCCATCTCCACAGAGGAAATCTATCAGAGTAACCGTCGGGTTCTTGGTCACCTCCCTGACCAAGGCCCTTCTCCCCTGATTGCTCAGTTTGGCCTGGCGGCCAGCTCTAGGAATCGTCTTTGTGGTTCCAAACTTCTTCCATTTAAGAATGATGGAGGCCACTGTGTTCTTGGGGACCTTCAATGCTGCAGAATTTTTTTGATACCCTTCCCCAGATCTGTCTCCAGGATGCACCTGAGCTGAATTTCCAATCTCATAGCAATGGGTCTGAATACTTATGTAAATAAGCTATCTGTTTTTTATTTGAAATAAATTTGCAAAAAAAATACAAACCTGTTTTCGCATTGTCATTATGGGGTATTGTGTGTAGCTTGATGAGTAAAACAAATAATTTAATCAATTTTAGAATTAAGGCTGTAACGTAACAAAATTTGGAAAAGGGAAGGGGTCTGAAAACTTTCCGAATGCACTGTAAGTAAAAATAGTTTAAAGTACTACTTAAGTCGTTTTTTTGGGTATCTGCAATTTACTATTTATATTTTTCACAACTTTTACTTATACTTCACTACATTCCTAAAGAAAATATTTTACTTTTTACTCCATACATTTCCCTGACACCCAAAGTATTCCTTACACTTTGAATGCTTAGCAGGAGAGGAAATTGCCAAATTCACACACTTATCAAGAGAACATCCCTGGTCATCCCAAATGCCTCTGATCCTTTTCTGTTAAGGTATCTTGACTTTAAATCAAGTATGACAATTGGGTATTTTACCCCACCACTGTGTATTTATGTGTGTGTGTGCATAAACAAGTAATCTGGGCTAAAGGGCCGTGGCCACTGCAATGTAGACTATTGTAAACATTTTGTTGAATAAAACCTTAAAACATATTCCCCCTCTTATCATCTAAGTGATGATCACTGATCAATAATCAGTCCGACCAATGACTGTATATGGTATGAGTCTGACTCATGCACATGTCTACTTTGCAGCCACCAGATGACAGTCAAACTCACTGTTTGAGTTGATTAGAAACGTGAAACAGTATTTGTTCAACAATTGCTGTGTGTCTCCAGTAGATGTCAGTGTATTTCCAGAGAGGAGAGGGAGGCCTGAGAGTGGAACTATTTAGCATAGAATAAAGGTCACAGCCAGACACAGATAAGCCTCAGGCAGGACTACTAATAGTGATTGCTTCATGCATCATTTCCTTTCCAAACAAAGACTTCATTCCAAATGGCACTCTATTCCCTACATAGTGCGCTACTTTTGACCAGAACCCTTTGGGAGTAGGATGCCACCCGGTGGTGTCACATTATAAATAGTTGAATGATGGATGGATGGATAAAGATAAAATGAGAGAGCAGAGGAGTGTGCAACATTGAGAAATTAAAGCCAGAAATGTATGATTCACACAGTCTTTTCAATGTACGGAGGAGGAGAGGAAGACCTTTAATCTCTTGCTCTCTCAATCATGCCTAATAATGTTGTGCTTTGAAGCTCAGTAGGACTGACCCTGGATTAGAGATAGAGACAGAGAGAGAAAAGAAAGAATAGAGAAAGAAAAGAGGGAGAGAGGTTGATGAGGAAGGAATGGTGAAAGCCTGGATTGATCATAGAAAGAAAGCAAGAAGAAGAGAAAGAGGGGTTGAGGGAGGGGTGTTGTTGAAAGCCTGGAACGATAGAAAGAATTCATAGAAAGAGAGCAAAGATAGAGGTTGAGGATGAGGGAGGGGGGTTGTTGGGAGCCCCGGATATTGCATTTCCACCACACAGCAGGGTACCTGCCACAGGGAATCAGACCAGACCAGGCTGCAACCAGACAGACAGACTTGATGTTTTAAAGCATTTGAAGTGTTTCTCTAGTCTGTCTAGACTGTGTCAGTCAGGGAAAACCTGTGATGAAACACTGCTTTAGACGGACGCAAGCTCTGAGAAAATTGCAGCAGTAGCAATAGACAGTACACATCTGTAAGTCAATGTTTATCAGGATACTATCACACAGGCCTATAGGATGCAGCTATACGATGTAGCTGTTGGAGATGTGCCTTTTGGAGAATAGATACAGATACTACTTTATTGACTTTCCCCATTTAATATCATAGACAGGGTACAGTGACAAAGCAAAGCACTTAATGAGAGCACCAGGGCTAAAGGCAGCCTATGGCGTAGTAGAGCAGCAGTGGCAAGTGTTTACATGGAGCTTACACAAGTGCTTATGGTGCTTTTTGTACCATCAGATTCCCTCGTTAGTGTGCTGGGCTTGTTAGTGTATTCCCCCTGTATCCAAATTGCTCCGAAAGATTAACATAATTCCCCAGAAGCAAGCAGTATGGCTTCTGGGTGCCGTGTGTTTACAAACCAGTGAACAGTAGAAGTCAATAGCCATGCATTTGTGAACATATGTGGAAAGTGAACAGAAAAGTGAGATCCCCGTGTCGAGATGAGATTTGCTTGTAATGTGCATGTTCATTTGACTAAGTGGCTGCACTACTAGGCCTACTATAATGACAACTTTTAGCTGTTTTTGTGTGTTTTCAGAAATACACATGGATACATATGTGTGGAACACAGTGCTTGACTTGGGATGAAAGAAGTGCAGGAGCTGTCTTTTTCCAAGTCGGTCCATTAGACTTTGTTCACCGAAATTCACAAATGACATTACGCTATATGAGCCCCACAAGGGTGCGTGCTCAGCCCCCTCCTGTACACTCTGTTCACCCATGACGACACAACAGTTATAGGCCTGACTAGCAACAATGACGAGACAGCCTACAAGGAGGAGGTGAGGGCCCTGGATGTGTGGTGCCAGGAAAATAACCTCTCACTCAATGTCGACAGAACAAAGGAGTTGATCGTGGACTTAAGGAAACAGCAGACGAGACCGCAGTCGAGAAGGTGGAAAGCTTCAAGTTCCTCTGTGTACACATCACTGACAATCTGAAAGGGTCCACCCACACAGACAGTGTAGTAAAGGCGCAACAGTGCCTCTTCAACCTCAGGAGGCTGAAGAAATTTGGCTTGGCACCCAAAACCCTCAAACTTTTACAGATGCCCAATTGAGATCATCCTGACGGGCTCTGTCACCGCCTGGTATGGCAACTGCACCGCCCGTAACCGCAGGGCTCTCCAGAGGGTGGTGCAGTCTGCCCAACGCATTACCGGGGGC
The DNA here is from genome assembly GCF_045679555.1 of Salvelinus alpinus. Lineage (NCBI taxonomy): Eukaryota > Metazoa > Chordata > Actinopteri > Salmoniformes > Salmonidae > Salvelinus > Salvelinus alpinus. The sequence goes on along the minus strand of NC_092103.1, from coordinate 31,919,521 downwards.
AAACTACCTGCCCTCCAGGACACCTACAGCACCTGATGTCACAGGAAGGACAAAAAGATAATCAAGGACAACAACCACCCGAGCCACTGCCTGTCCACCCCGCTATCAGCGAGGTCAGTACAGGTGCATCAAAGTTGGGACAGAGAGACTGAAAAACTGCTTCCATCTCAAGGCCATCAGAATGTTAAATAGCCATCACTAGGCGGCTTCCACCCAGTTAAGTAACCCTGCACTTTAGAGGCTGCTGCCCTATATACATAGACTTGAAATCACTGGCCACTTTAATAATGTTTACTTATTTTTGCTTTACTCATCTCATATGTCTATACTGTATTATATTCTACTGTATTTTAGTCTGTGTCACTCCAACATCGCTCATCCTAATATTTATATATTCTTTGACTTTTAGGTTTGTGTGTATTGTTGTGAATTGTTAGATATTACTACACTGTTGGAGCTAGAAACACAAGAATTTCGCTACACCCGCAATAACATCTGCTAAATGTCTATATGACCAATACAATTTGATTCAGAGGGACCTCTGAATATTCACTGTTAAGGGTTCAAACACATTTTCCAACCAAATGTTCATGACTATTATAGCCTACATGAAAAAGTAACCATTATTGACACTGGAAGGCTGCAGTGTTTGATCGCATGTAGTTCCTCCATCTCCTGCCGTTGTGCTCTTGATCAAGGCACTAAACCTCCCACAAAGTAGAACTGCACTGTTAGTCACGTTGTCCACCCGCCATCCGGAGAGCTCCAGGGTGTGCAGATTTGTCTTTTGATCCAGCCCTGGAACACCCAAGTATGCTTTTCAAGGTCAAGCTGATGTTAAGGCTACAATGGGGTTAGACCAGGGCTTGAACAAAAGCCTGCACACCCAGTTGCTATCCTGGAGGCTGGTGCCACCCTTGATATAAAATATGGCAACGTTACAACCAAATCATTGTCTTCATAAAATGATTCCCTCATTCAATGAATCAGGGATGAAATGGTTAAAGGTGGGCAACTTCAAAGCAAGGTATCTAACTGTTTATACACTGCTCAAAAAAATAAAGGGAACACTTAAACAACACAATGTAACTCCAAGTCAATCATACTTCTGTGAAATCAAACTGTCCACTTAGGAAGCAACACTGATTGACAATAAATTTCACATGCTGTTGTGCAAATGGAATAGACAAAAGGTGGAAATTATAGGCAATTAGCAAGACACCCCCAATAAAGGAGTGGTTCTGCAGGTGGTGACCACAGACCACTTCTCAGTTCCTATGCTTCCTGGCTGATGTTTTGGTCACTTTTGAATGCTGGCGGTGCTTTCACTCTAGTGGTAGCATGAGACGGAGTCTACAACCCACACAAGTGGCTCAGGTAGTGCAGCTCATCCAGGATGGCACATCAATGCGAGCTGTGGCAAGAAGGTTTGCTGTGTCTGTCAGCGTAGTGTCCAGAGCATGGAGGCGCTACCAGGAGACAGGCCAGTACATCAGGAGACGTGGAGGAGGCCGTAGGAGGGCAACAACCCAGCAGCAGGACCGCTACCTCCGCCTTTGTGCAAGGAGGAGCAGGAGGAGCACTGCCAGAGCCCTCCAAAATGACCTCCAGCAGGCCACAAATGTGCATGTGTCTGCTCAAACGGTCAGAAACAGACTCCATGAGGGTGGTATGAGGGCCCGACGTCCACAGGTGGGGGTTGTGCTTACAGCCCAACACCGTGCAGGACGTTTGGCATTTGCCAGAGAACACCAAGATTGGCAAATTCGCCACTGGCGCCCTGTGCTCTTCACAGATGAAAGCAGGTTCACACTGAGCACATGTGACAGACGTGACAGAGTCTGGAGACGCCGTGGAGAACGTTCTGCTGCCTGCAACATCCTCCAGCATGACCGGTTTGGCGGTGGGTCAGTCATGGTGTGGGTTGGCATTTCTTTGGGGGGCCGCACAGCCCTCCATGTGCTCGCCAGAGGTAGCCTGACTGCCATTAGGTACCGAGATGAGATCCTCAGACCCCTTGTGAGACCATATGCTGGTGCGGTTGGCCCTGGGTTCCTCCTAATGCAAGACAATGCTAGACCTCATGTGGCTGGAGTGTGTCAGCAGTTCCTGCAAGAGGAAGGCATTGATGCTATGGACTGGCCCGCCCGTTCCCCAGACCTGAATCCAATTGAGCACATCTGGGACATCATGTCTCGCTCCATCCACCAACGCCACGTTGCACCACAGACTGTCAAGGAGTTGGCGGATGCTTTAGTCCAGGTCTGGGAGATCCCTCAGGAGACCATCCGCCACCTCATCAGGAGCATGCCCAGGCGTTGTAGGGAGGTCATGCAGGCACGTGGAGGCCACACACACTACTGAGCCTCATTTTGACTTGTTTTAAGGACATTACATCAAAGTTGGATCAGCCTGTAGTGTGGTTTTCCACTTTAATTTTGAGTGTGACTCCAAATCCAGACCTCCATGGGTTGATAAATTTGATTTACATTGATCATTTTTGTGTGATTTTGTTGTCAGCACATTCAACTATGTAAAGAAAAAAGTATTTAATAAGAATATTTCATTCATTCAGATCTAGGATGTGTTATTTTAGTGTTCCCTTTATTTTTTTGAGCAGTGTATGATAGATGTATGTACACTACCTTTCAAACGTTTGGGGTCTCTTAGAAATGTCCTTGTTTTTGAAAGCACATTTTTTGTCCATTAAAATAACATCAAATTGATTAGAAATATAATGCAGACATTGTAAATGTTGTAAATGACTATTGTAGCTGGAAACGGCAGATTTCTTATGGAATACCTACATAGGCATACAGAGGCCCATTATCAGCACCCATCACTGCTGTGTTCCAATGGCACGTTGTGTTAGCTAATCCAAAATTATCATTTTAAAAGGCTAACTGATCATGAGAAAAACTTTTTGCAATTATATTAGTACAGCTGAAAACTGTTGTTCTGATTAAAAGCAATAAAACTGGCCTTCTTTAGACTAGTTGAGTATCTGGAGCATCAGTATTTGTGGGTTCGATTACAGGCTCAAAATGGCCAGAAACAAAAAACTTTCTTCTGAAACTTGTCAGTCTATTTCTTGTTCTGAGAATTTAAAGCTATTCCATGCAAGAAATTGCCAAGAAACTGAAGATCTCGTACAACGCTGTATTTAGTCCATAATTATTATTATTTTTTTTTTTTTATCTGCCGTTTCCAGCTACAATAGTCAATTACAACATTAACAATGTCTACACTGTATTTCTGATCAACTTGATGTTATTTTAAATGGACAAAAAAAAAGGTGATTTTCTTTCAAAAACAAGGACATTTCTAAGTGACCCCAAACCTTTGAACGGTAGTGCATGCATGCATATATATACACACACACACCCATTAGAAATGATGCAGATAATTACACTGACGGAAGCTACAATCTGCAATTTTAAAGCTGATGCCCCCCCCCAAAAAAAAAAAATAAAACAAATAAATATATAAAACAATTATGCAACTAATTTCCATGACTTTACAAACCCTAATTTGACATTTTCAATTTTAAATCTGCACAATCATGAACAACCTACAGTCACGCAGATTTACAGACTAGTGGTAAATAAACTTTGTGTCAGTGTGTGAATCTGGGCCGGCTATAGGCTGCTTTGTTTTTATAGAGGAGCCAGTACACAATTCCCCAAAAACATGTAGTGCAGGTATGGCGCTCCGGCCCAAGTCAAGCACTGATGGAACCATTTTACAGTGCCTGTTATTATTTCTCTACGTAAATTACTGTAACAGTCATACTCTGGGGCTACAGTAACTATAAATAGGATTAAAACTAAGGCTATGGTTTATAGTCAATGAAGCAACTAAATAAAAATGCGTTAAAACATGTTTTTATCTTTAAAATAACCAAATCCATGTCCATTATGTTTATGTTAATTAAACACACTGTAACATAAGGGAATCCTGTCTATTCCTAAAAGTTACAGCATCAAACCTCTATACCCTCCAATCTACAAACAGTACAGGAAAAACTGGAAAACTGGTTTCAGTGTTTGATGGAATATTTCCTACAATGGTAGAATTATTCATACAACAAACTACCCAAGAACAAATATGCCAGTGTAACAAATAACTTTAATTGCTTTGGTTTTGGCAAAAAAAAAGTGCATCATAAGAAAAGAACATTAAAAAGACCACCACCCAACACACTGGAAATAAAAGTACATAACTGACATATTCAAAAACATGTAAAGCTAACACATTAAACTACTACTCTTACTATTATATTCCATGTTAAGCGTGAGAAAAAAATTAACAATAGAAGAGCAACAGTGAGGCACAGAAACTGGAGAATTTATGGGAAAAACAAATTAACCCGGACTGATAGGGGGAATGAAAGACGACGATGAACAGAATGAGACGAGATAATAACAAGATTATAGTAAAACATGGCAAGACGGGGATAACACAATTTGAAATGGGACAGGTTCATAACATTTTACAGACGAGATAGAAATGAGAAGAGTACCACTATGAAGACTAGGATAGTCAGGCGGGGACATTTGGGAAACTGGCATGATTGAACTGCATATCTAACATCACGTCATAGATGTACTGTATATGTATTTGGAGATCCAGTCATTCAAAATAGTACCTGAGACAGCATAGACCTAGGGGAACATTATCAAAAAAGGAACACCTAACCCTAACATACACATGAATAAACACCTTTAAAACTATTTTCCCAAATACAGCACAGGAAGGAAAATAGAGCTTAACTAACTTCCTCTCCTCTTCTCTCAACATTACTTTAGGCACTTGGAAAGAATGTGTTTCCATCATAATTTATACTAACATGCTGAGAATCTTCAGTGTGTGCCTGTGCCTTAAAACTAATCTTCCATAAATCCACGTGAAGTGCTAGTAAACTCGACCCCATCTATCCTGCTCCTTTAGGTTGAGGAAGCCAGTGTCAATCTACAACACCGGATCTAGTCATACTCTGACTCTTAATCTATCGCCCCACCGACCCCTTCCTAATCCCAACTAAAGTAACCCACCTCTAGTCTGGAAGAATGGGGTTGGGCCATAATCTGTCACACCTGACATATAGTGAGACAATGACCAAGCGGAGTCTGCAGCATGGCAACAATCCATCATGTGGGATGATCTTGACAACTGTGTATAAAAGGTTTTCCAAAAACAGAGCTCTTTTTATTCCTTGTGCTTCATAACCAGCATGGTACTTTCACACGATTAAAAATCTAAAATCTAAAAGAGGAACTAGATCATTTGGTGCGGGGAGTAAAATGAGGGAGAGGTGTAAAATAATATCTGAATGACTTGGGTTAGTTTCCCTAATAACTGTTCAAGCAATTTTCCCTTACAAACCCTCTAAACACAACCAGTAAAAAAAAAAAAAATAGGTGTGTTAACTGATTGCCGGTCACAGTGAAAAAAGTAACGCTTCCTATTCCTTTAATTTTTTTGCAAAAGTTGTGTAAATGGCATTTACCTGCCACTGTATCACTGACTACAACTATACCGAATTGATTACATCTGTAAAATGATTAATACTACATTGAAATCATGATAAAACAGGACCACTGATAAATTCACTAGTATCCAGACACGCAGACCGCTTCATAACGGATGAGTTGTTGACACACAATCTTTGCATCAACACATTACACTTGCACATGCATACTGAGGATATCACAAAATTGTCACCTCTGTTAGTTTGATCCCAGCAAACAACACATTGCTCATATTCACAAAAGACTCAAATTACACGGTTATCGCCAAGGGGTTACGAGTGCTCACACTAATTAAAAATACTTATTTTCTCATCATCGTCAATATAGATATATACATGTATGTACTGGTCTTAAAAAAGCTATTCTGCCTTGTCTTCACAGCAAATATATATATTTTATTCCCTTCTCTCTTTTTTCTCCCCACATGTTTTGAACAGAGGAGGAGAACCCCCCCCCCCCCTTCTGGGACACGTGCACATCCTGAGGTGGGGAGTTGATAAGGCTATGTACATGTCCCTGGCTGAGGGCAGGGGCCCCGGTAGGGTCCTAGAATGGTGATATAGTCTAGAGGCTCTGGATGTCCTGGGTCTATGGCAGGCTGGCTATGTCCCGTTTGGGTGGAGGCCCATCAGGCTTACAGATGGCCCCGTTAGCCTTGTCCTCAAAAATCATCACCCTGCAGAAAGAAAGAGAAAGAAAAAGAGAAAGAAAGAGAGAGATGGGGACAGATAGAAAGAAAGAGAGAAAGGTCAGTGGCAGACTGCAAAACAAACTCAAAGTCTCCCAGAGCTAAGGGAATAGTAGGTGCTTTTCTAAAAGTACATTGCACAACATTGTCAATGGGGGTGTCCAGTTGTAGAACAGAGAGTAGAGGGTGTTTTTCAGCAGCACATTCACACACGCATGAAACATACATGCCCAGACAAACACACTAAGCACTTTTAGATCTAGGTTTACAGTTAGCTTGAAGGGTTACTGGAAATGTGGTGTTGGGAAAGTGTGTGTGAGCACGAGTGAGTGAGAGAAAGAGAGAGCAAGTGAACATATGCCTGTGTATTCATATAGGCTATAGCAGGATTTGGGCCATGCACCGAGGGATGGGGTTTGGGGAACATGGTTGGCAACCCTGCCTAGACTGCCTCTATTCACTTCACGGTGCATGGGAGCTGGGAGCTGAGAGCTGGGCAGGATTTAAGATGGTTGCCTTGAAGTGTCCACTCAGTGTCCCACACTAACGAAGACAGTGGCCATGGCCGAATACCCATACTAGTGTACTAATAGCATATGTTTTATAGTATGTGAAATTTCTAAATTTGTACTCCGAATGAGTCATCTAATGCACGATTGCGTTGACTCTAGCTATTCGTTCATTTTGGTACAGCGCTTCAATTTATCTGATTATCAGCTGAGTCGGAAAAGACGAGTGATAGCTCAAACGCAGAAATTAGTATTCAGTTTAAGTATGTAGTACACTAGTATGGGTATTTGGACACCCCCGGTCACTAACGACACAGTCCCTAACGAGCGGCCAGGTCAGAGAAGGCAATCAGAACAGGACACCCTGCTGAGTTTAACAAGGGGCTTATGTCACCAACCTGACACACTGATCTAAATAGAGAGAGTAGAGAGAGGGACAAACTGAGATTGGGATAGAGGGGATGAGGCACAAAACGGAAAGAGAAATAAAAGTGAGATAATAGGGGAATATGAGAGGCAGGAGTACAAATCCCCAAAAAAGATGGAGACCATGAAAGGCCTTGAGAGAATGAAGGAGGGAGCCAGGGAGAAAGGGAGAGATGCACACAGAAAACGAGAGAGAGAGAGAGAGAGAGCTGACAGGTTCTATTCAGGGTGAGCAGGCATCTTTACATTCCTTTTTTGGTTAACCTCAGCAAAGCTCCTATAAGCTCATAATGAGTGCTGATCCCTATGGAGACCAAACCGCTGCCACGGCAACCTGAATGCTGGTGCACGGCTCCCTGGCAACCACAGCCCATTCTGTTCCTGACTACGTTACCCAGGGTTTCAGTGGATGGCTCAATCAGCTACCTCCAGCTGTATCTGCCTGACGGTGGCTACTGGATCAGTGTGTTTGAGGGGATTGCACATCTTAAATAATGTAATGAGTAGTGATTTGTATTGTAGATAAGTCATTCTGCAAAGCCTTGCTCAGGCCGACCCTCTTGCGAACACCCACTATGCCTCTAAATTCCCTTCTGACAATGTAGCCTCAGTTGTCAGGCACAGCCACACCGGTTCCACTAATATAGCCGGGATTATCTTGTTGGCTGGCTGGGCTCCATGAGGAAAGAGAGGGATTCCCCATCTCACTGTGTGGTGGTTCACACGCTAACCCTGGAAAGCCTATCACTCTGACCTGAACTAGGATTCACTCGGAGGACAACACAGAACCATACACAGTTACCGATCAACTACTTACTCCATGATCAACCTCTGTAGATCTAACCTTTTATCCATAATAACTAGGCTAACTACACAATGCTATGGTAGTAATCACTGGTTAACTGATATGGACAAATACCTCGCTATCAATATTCTTCAGATAATCCCTTAATCTTAAAGTTAGAAGTAAACAGAATAGATACATCATTGTCCTCTGGTGCTGTGAAGAGGAATGTTTCACCAGTCTTGTCTGTATCTTCCTCTATCAATGAGTATGCTTACATGCTCAGTATAAATTCGATATTAAACTGATTATGGCAATAATCTTGTAAACACCTTACTCTGTTTATCTTAATTGGTGTGTAGTTTTAAATCAAAGTAAGCACACGTCAATTAAAACACCTGGTTTTCTGAGCAATCATTCAAATGATTAGGACACGTGTATACCTTAAAACTTCTTTGGGATAGGGGGTGCTATTTTCACTTTTGGGGAAAATCGTATCCAATTTAAACGGCCTCGTACTCAATTCTTGCTCGTACAATATGCATATTATTATTACTATTGGATAGAAAACACTCTCTAGTTTCTAAAACCGTTTGAATTATTTCTCTAAGTGAAACAGAACTCTTTTACAGCCCATTTCCTATCCGGAAGTGAGATTTCCAAAAGCGAGGTCTCTCTTCAAGAGCTTGTCTATAAAAGGGCATGTCACTTATGACTGTAGAATCACGTCATACACCTTCCCCTGGGTGTCATGCGGAAGTGAGAGCAGAAATGACTTGATTATCTCGTTCTGGGATTGAATACAACCTCTTGGAGTGAGAGGTCCGCCATTATTTTTTTTTGTAAGGCGCGAAGTTGGACCTGGAATCGCCTCCTGGAAAACCGTCGTTATAGGTGAATATGATCTCCGGCTTCGATTTTATTTGATACATGTCACAATATCATCCTAAAGTATGTTTTTTCAATATAGTTTAATTATATTATTGAAATTTATTCGGGACTTTAGACGTGATACGTTGCAAGAATTTGTTCAAGAAGGAGAGGTTAGCGCCGCACGGCCAGTGTGCTTGCTAATTCAAGAGGGAAATAGTTCGTTCTGGATCCAAACAAAGACGGTTCTGAACAAAGGACCCCTTGTACAACATTCTGATGGAAGATCAACAAAGATAAGGACCCAATTTGGGATGCTATTTCATATATCTGTCGAACTGTGCTATCGCTACCGTTTGCCCTGAATCAATGCTGCTGTGTGTTAGCTATTGTAGTAAGCTAATATAACGATATATTGTGTTTTCGCTGTAAAACACTTCAAAAATCGGAAGTATTCACAAGATCTTTGTCTTTCATTAACTATCCACCATATATTTAATTAGGTAGTTGACGTTGGTGTCTGTATTTACTCTGGCTACTCCCATGCGATTTCTGACTGTAGCTATGATGGTAGCTATGATGGTAGCAGTAATGTAAAACTGATTTATAGCTCAAATATGCACATTTTTCGAACAAAACATAGATTTATTGTGTAACATGTTATAGGACTGTCATCTGAGGGAGTTTTTTCTAGGTTATTTAGGTTGGTTCTAGGTTAGTTAGGTTGGCTTTGTGCATGCTACCTGCATGCTACCGGTGCTGTGAAAAATGTCTGTCCTCTTTTGTATTTGGTGGTGAGCTAACATAAATATACGTGGTGTTTTTGCTGTAATACATTTAAAAAATCGGACATGTTGGCTGGATTCACAAGATGTTTATCTTTCAAATGCTGTATTGGACTTGTTAATGTGTGAAAAGTGTGAAAGTTAAATATTTCAAAAAAATGTTTTTTTGAATTTCCCGCTCTGCCTTTTCAGTGGAATGTGGGAGGAGTTCCGCTAGCGGAACCCCTGTCCTAGACAGGTTAAACAGCGTTTCCAGCGGTGTATTTAATCTGTGCATGTGTCAGCACCAGCCGAGCGAGCCTCCCTCTTTAGCGCCAGTGAAGTGTGTTCGGAAAAACTGAAAATATGCAACTTATAGTTCACAAAAACGTTATAAGTTCGAACTCCGAATTAAATAGTATTCTCAAAAATACCATGGTCACTGTGGTAGAACGTTTATTTTGATTGGTGTTTTTCTGCATTCATCACAAGTCCCATCAGTAGCTTGATTTCAGATGTGTCCATGTAAACAGGATTATTAGGGAAATCATTCTTCTTGCAAAGCATGAAACGTTTTACATGCCGAGTGGTGCAGTGGTCTACAGCACTGCATCGCTGTGCCACTAGAGATCCTGGTTCGAGTCTGTCGCAGCCGGCCGCGACCGGGAGACCCATGGGGCGGTGCACAATTGGCCCAGCGTTGTCCGGGTTAGGGGAGGGTTTGGCCGCACAGGGATTTCACCGCTTGTGCTATTTCTCACCTGGTGTCTAAATACACTTGGAATGTAAACTAAAATCTGAGAAACATTTATGTTAATGTCTGTGTAACTAACTACAGGATATAAATAATATGCTGTGTGTCTGTGTGCGTACGTGTGAAGCCAAATGTGTGGTTAGTTTACTCTGGCACTCAAACGGCCAAGCCAAGAAACAATAGGACTGGACTTGGAAAATAGGCCTGGGAAAAAAAACTATCTGTGAATAACAGTTTACTAACCATATAATAGCTCTTGTTTTCTGCCCACAAATCCCTCACTCACTCAGCTTTCCAATCTCTCTCTCCGTCCCAGGAGAAACTACATAATATAATAAAACAAGAGATGTTGTAGATCGCTGTGGCTAACTTGGACAACGTCCAATCAGATGCATGCATTAAAGGCTGGAGCGGGGGAAAGGTTTTTGAAAAGAGTGGGGTGCTTTTCTCAAATCACTCAGAGAATAGAGCTAAGCAACATTTGTCTTTTTTCTCTCTTAGGGCAGTGAATGAGGCCCTATCTAATTCACTCTTAATGGAGAGGAAGGCGGACAACTGCACATCGCATGAGAGAGAGCGAGATTCAAGGCCAACATCTGGTTAGTCCCCTTGAATAAGGCAACAGTATGGAATTCAGTGACTTCCCCTCTATATAATAAACACTCAAACATGTCTAATATATCAGTCAGAATAAATAGGCTAACTTATTAGGCTATAACTTTCTGAACCGTCCTCACCCCCCTCCCTTCCGGCAAGAGGTTCACCAGGAGGTGAACATGGATAATTACACCATCTAGTTCAATTAGGACAGGGTCCTCACTCCTACTGCGGAAGGATGGAGGAGAGAGCACGAGCGCGAGCTAGAGACAAACAAAGAAAGAGTGTAAGGATCAGTGGAGAACAGTTTTGTTTCCTCCTGATGACGATTTGTGCATTTTAGATTATTTTAGAGATTTGCCTGGTTAACTTCATAAGAATATGGCTGCAGGGGCAGTATGAGACACAATGCAAATGAATTACTTAAAAATCATACAATGTGATTTTCTGGATTTTTGTAGTTTCCGTCTCTCACAGTTGAAGTGTACCTATGATAAAAAATTACAGACCTCTACATGCTTTGTAAGTAGGAAAACCTGCAAAAAAAAAAAAAAAACATTCGGCAGTGTGTCAAATACTTGTTCTCCCCACTGTACTTGTATTTGGCGCTCTGCATTTTTACTGGCTTTTTATCCCAGAGAAGTTAACACACTTGAATAATGCAACACGGCATGCATGACTATTTGCAAAACAATGTTCATACATTCTAGATCACATTTACAATGCAAGACGATAACAGTAGCTCCCAGCTTTGACTGTAGGCTACCAAAAATGAATCAACTTCTTCATCACCCTCTCCTCCACCTGTGGTAAATTCAATTGATTGGACATGATTTGGAAAGGCACACACCTGTCGATGGAATAAGTTTGAAACCACCAAGACTCTTCCTAGAGCTGGCCGCCCAGCCACTGAGCAGTCGGGGAAGAAGGGTCTTGGTCAGGGAGGTGACCAAGAAGCTGATAATCACTCTTACAGAGCTCCAGAGTTCCTCTGTGGAGATGGGAGAACCTTCCAGAAGAACAACCATCTCTGTAGCACTCCACCAAATCAGGCCTTTATGGTAGAGTGGCCAGACGGAAGCCACTCCTCAGTAAAAGGCACATGACACCCGTTTGGAGTTTGCCTAAAGGACTCATGTGAAATAAGATACTCTGGTCTGATGAAACCAAGATTCAACTCTTTGGCCTGAATGCCAAGCGTCACGTCTGGAGGAAAGTAGGCACCTCTTATCACCTGGCAAATACCATCCCTACGGTGAAGCATGGTTGGCAGCATCATGCTGTGGGAATGTTTTTCAGCAGTAGGGACTGGGAGACTAGTCGAGGGAAAGATGAACGGCGCAAAGTACAGAGAGATCCTTAATAAAAACCTGCTCCAGAGCGCTCAGGACCTCAGACTGGGGCGAAAGTTCACCTTCCAACAGGACAACAACCCTAAGCACACAGCCAAGACAGCCATATCACTTCCACCCTACCTGACACCCTAGACCCACTCCAATTTTCTTACCGACCCAATAGGTCCACAGACGACGCAATCGCAACCACACTGCCCTAACCCATCTGGACAAGAGGAATACCTATGTGAGAATGCTGTTCATTGACTACAGCTCAGCATTTAACACCATAGTACCCTCCAAACTCATCATCAAGCTCGAGACCCTGGGTCTCGACCCCGCCCTGTGCAACTGGGTACTGGACTTCCTGACGGGCCGCCCCCAGGTGGTGAGGGTAGGTAACAACATCTCCACCCCGCTGATCCTCAACACTGGGGCCCCACAAGGGTGCGTTCTGAGCCCTCTCCTGTACTCCCTGTTTACCCACGACTGCGTGGCCATGCACGCCTCCAACTCAATCATCAAGTTTGCGGACGACACTACAGTGGTAGGCTTGATTACCAACAACGACGAGACGGCCTACAGGGAGGAGGTGAGGGCCCTCGGAGTGTGGTGTCAGGAAAATAACCTCACACTCAATGTCAACAAAACAAAGGAGATGATTGTGGACTTCAGGAAACAGCAGAGGGAGCACCCCCCTATCTACATCGACGGGACAGTAGTGTAAGTTAAGTTCCTCGGCGTACACATCACAGACAAACTGAATTGGTCCACCCACACAGACAGTGTTGTGAAGAAGGCGCAGCAGCGCCTCTTCAACCTCAGGAGGCTGAAGAAATTCGGCTTGTCACCAAAAGCACTCACAAACTTCTACAGATGCACAATCGAGAGCATCCTGTTGGGCTGTATCACCGCCTGGTACGGCAACTGCTCCGCCCACAACCGTAAGGCTCTCCAGAGGGTAGTGAGGTCTGCACAACGCATCACCGGGGGAAAACTACCTGCCCTCCAGGACACCTACACCACCCGATGTCACAGGAAGGCCATAAAGATCATCAAGGACAACAACCACCCAAGCCACTGCCTGTTCACCCCGCTATCATCCAGAAGGCGAGGTCAGTACAGGTGCATCAAAGCAGGGACCGAGAAACTGAAAAACAGCTTCTTTCTCAAGGCCATCAGACTGTTAAACAGCCACCACTAACATTTAGTGGCCGCTGCCAACATACTGACTCAACTCCAGCCACTTTAATAATGGGAATTGATGGAAATGTATGTAAAAATGTATCACTAGCCACTTTAAACAATGCCACTTAATATAATGTTTACATACCCTACATTACTCATCTCATATGTATATGTATATACTGTACTCTATATCATCTACTGCATCTTGCCATCTTTATGTAATACATGTATCACTAGCCACTTTAAACTATGCCACTTTATGTTTATATACCCTACATTACTCATCTCATATGTATATACTGTACTCGATACCATCTACTGCATCTTGCCTATGCCGTTCTGTACCATCACTCATTCATATATCTTTATGTACATATTCTTTATCCCTTTACACTTGTGTGTGTATAAGGTAGTAGTTGTGGAATTGTTAGGTTAGATTACTCGTTGGTTATTACTGCATTGTCGGAACTAGAAGCACAAGCATTTCGCTACACTCGCATTAACATCTGCTAACCATGTGTATGTGACAAATAAAATTTGATTTGAAGACAATGCAGGAGTGGCTTTGGGACAAGTCTCTGAATATCCTTGAGTGGCCCAGCCAGAGCCCGGACTTCAACCCGATCGAACATCTCTGGAGAGACCTGAAAATAGCTGTGCAGCGAAGCTCCCCATCCAACCTGACAGTGCTTGAGAGGATCTGCAGAGAAGAATGTGAGAAACTCCCAAATACAGGTGTGCCAAGCTTGTAGCATCATACCCAAGAAGACTTGAGGCTGTAATTGCTGCCAAAGGTGCTTCAACAAAGTACTGAGTAAAGGGTCTGAATTCTTATGTAAATGTGATATTTGCAAAGATCTCTAATAAACAGTTAAAAAAATATAGATATATTTTAGAGAAAGGCTGTAACGTAACAAAATGTGGAAAAAGTGAAGGGGTCTGAATACTTTCCGAATGTACTGTACATGATGTCAGAGCTCACAGGTTCTCTGCTTCACAGCTCTGCATGGGTTTTGACTGACAGCGGTTCTGAAATTTAGCAATGCGTGTGACAAGAAGTTGCCCCCATCCCTCCAGTTAATTGGGCAACTAACTTCAAGGTTTTATTTCAAGATCAAAAAGGGGCTTAGGTGGTGGACGTGGCAGATGGCATGGCAATGAGTGCGGTTGGCTGTCGGCGCAGCTACATTTTAGAGAACATTTTAGGAGGCCCCCCATCTTGGCACTGTAGAGAAAACTTTGAATTTTCAAGCAATTTCCTACAATTCTACAAAATTCTCCATGGAGCAGAGAGAAAATTTAGCAGTTTTAAAGCTAATTTCCTGCAATTCTACATATTCTGTAATGGATAATGCTGTGTTCTTTTGCTCAAACATAAGAACAAAATTAATTCTGCTAAATCCATTGTTTACATTTTTTAAATATTTATTCTCCCTGACTGTCTAGCTTTTATTTTGGTGATTGTTAGTTCTCTATTATTTTATAGAAAATATAGATTCATTGTCTTTTTTACATACTTTATATCTGTTTTAGTCGTTTAAGTTTATACTTCATGTTTTTCCATCCCAAAAATGTAGAAACATGTTATCATAATATATTAATGGATTACAATGGCAGAAAAATCCCTGACTTCTGCAAGTGTTCTGTTGTCCGAGTGAGGTAAATGCTGTAAATTACGAAGGCTCAATGTATTTGAAAGACATTGAGGATTATAATAAATACCGTTTTGTTGTCATACAAGGAAGCCAAAGACCCACGAGTCCAAATGTGCACTTCACATTTCCATATCATAAAACTAATGTAATATACAGCGTCAACATTTACGATATATACGTTGAATGTACAGTTAGAAGATGACATGGCATAATACCCTGAAAAGAATAAGCCCATTTGTACTCATGACTCCATTCTATGCGCACCATATTACAATCTGTCTCTCTGAATTGCCTTGTGAAAGTCTAACACTAAGATTGTAATCAATAATTTAGCTAGTCATGTTGGCAATAGAACAAGCTTTCAAATTATGCCCACCTGACCCAGATTGTGATATATAAATGGCCCGTTTTTGGATTGCGTAAACAGAAGTAATTGTGTAAAGGCAGACATGCAGGGCTGTGTTCCAAACAAAACAACTGCATGTACTTGCTCTAGTTCAAGGCACAGCTAGGAAAGCTAAAAAGAAAAAGAAAAAAAGCCACTTATAGTTGAAAACTCTGAGTCACAAAAGTGCCTTGAAATGACTTAGGAACTGTGCACACTTGAGAGATGTGTCACATGGAAACACCAGTTAGACCTCACACTCAAACCCGTGTAAGTTTGTCTTATGTTGCACCTACCCCACATTTCCAAGAATCTTATCATGTTACTGAATGCATTCAGATATTTTCAGATTACGTTATCAGCAAATGTGGCGAATAGTACAGTAAATGATAATGCACATAAAATCAACAGTGTACTGTTTGGATTCAGTCTTGTGTTAGGTGAACTGTTGTGTCCTCACCTTTAGTCAAATACTTTTTCCATAATATCCAAACTGTTCCCTTTAAATTCCTACCATGGTTATGCATATGCTTTCATTTCACATTTTAGTCATTTAGCAGACACTCTTATCCAGAGCGACTTAGAGGAGCAATTAGGTTTAAGTGCCTTGCTCAAGGCATATTTATTCCGTAAGAAACATTTCAATTTAGCCCTATCCATAAAAGCCAATTCACAAGAGTCTAAGGAGCTAAAAGAGACAGAGCACACTTCATTGCAAATGTTGTTGATCAGTACAGTAAAATGTTCTCCTAGCAGCAGCCAATAAAATAATATGTTCTCCTAGCAGCAGCCAATAAAATAATATGTTCTCCTAGCAGCAGCCAATAAAATAAGTCCTAAATGGAAGGGATTGTTTGTAATCTGTTGACCAATGAAATCAGCTAAAACAAGCTCAATAACTCAATGCATGCACACACTCCTATTGAATAATACGCATTCACCTGTATTGTGAATAGACCTAGGCTACATTTTGATATACCCAGTTTATCAATAGAGATTTACAGTTCAAATAAATGATTGCCATTGTCATTTTTGTAGTTAGATTGGTAAAAAGTCAAATTGACTGTCTGATTGTGTAATGATTCATTAATGCATACATGGCTGTCTCTAAAAGCACATAATGTTTAAATCTAATGATATTGAACTCAAGATGCCCAACGATTGAACAGAGCAGTAACTGAGTTTCTCTCTCTGGATCAAGTGCCATTGTGTGAATTAGGCTAATATGCCTTCTTTTATTTTGTGGTATCAAGTATCGTGATGGTATTGAGTATTGTGATACTAAACGTGGTTTCGGTATTGAAGTCAAAGTTCTGGTATCGTGACAACACACACGCCGAAATACAAAGAACATCAACCGAGACATATTGTAGGTAACAATGCATTTGGTCACTCACACCCACACTGAAGAAAAACAGATGCCAATGAAACATGACGCAATACAAAGCACATATGTCGGCGACAGGTGCCGCACACACACCAACCCAATACACCACAACAGACCCACACCACAAACACTCACAGTTTGAGAACGGCCGAGCGCTTGCCCAGCATCATCTTGACGAAGTCTCTGTAGTTGATGCTGTCGCTGATGCCTTCGGTCACCTCAGAGATCATCTTCTTCATCTCCAGGTGGGTCTTAGGAACACCCAGCTTCTCCATCATCCTCTTCAGACCCATCATATCTGGAGGAAAACACAGGAGAATGGTTAACACACAAACGAGAACGACACACACAACACCTGGCAAATACACATACGCAAGCAGCCAAATGTGCTTGCCTGACACCTGTTTTCAAGGCCAGTAGGTCAACTACAGTATCACCTTTCTAGTGGACACAATGGTGACTAATGAACCCCTTATAGACCTCTA
Organism: Salvelinus alpinus; assembly: GCF_045679555.1. Lineage (NCBI taxonomy): Eukaryota > Metazoa > Chordata > Actinopteri > Salmoniformes > Salmonidae > Salvelinus > Salvelinus alpinus. The sequence continues at coordinate 31,902,164 of NC_092103.1, read as the reverse complement.
GTTCATCCAATACAGACAACACACTGAGGTATTAACCAATGTTCCCTCATATTTTTTTCCGGCACTGAGCAAATTTCAGGTCTGCTGAGCACAAACTTGAACGTTGTAGAAATTCTGTGCTACTTCCAGTGCACGTATACTGTGAACACCGAGGTTGTACCACTTTAAGTTACAGTTTTAACAGTGGCCAAGTAGGCTACTTTATCATAATGTAGACCTACCAGAGTGGCCTACCATAAAAAACTATGGAGAAAATGCATCCAATAACATTTTAACATAGAAATAGCTGTTCTAGCATTCAGCCAACAGTAGCAGCCAATGTGTGGTGTTCAATGTAGGCCAACATTCCATGAGACTTTTGAAAAAAAAAAACATACAGGGCTTGACATTAATCCACTTGTCCTTCAGACAAGGAGGTGACTGAAAATGTGCTGTTTGATGCAAGAAACTACTTTACAAAATAAAATGCATTGTTATTCCCATACCATTATTAGAAAATCAGACAAATTATGCTACCCTCTGCCTATTAGCTACTTATTAAAGCTAGTCTCAAAATACAAAACCGCCCTTTAAGACAAAAAAAAAAAGCTCTTTACCGGACTCGCTTTTCAAAGATGCCTAGAAATGCACACGTTTGGTGCTCTTGTAGGAAGCAATCACTCTCTTATTGCTGACAATAAATGATCTAACTGGCTAATAACTCACTACCTAGCAAAGGATATGAACAACATGTGCATATGTGGCTACATGCAGCTCGCGCTTTGATCTCAAAACAAGCACATTTATTTACGACCGCTCATGCTGTAAACACAGTCCAGTTCAAAGTAAATGGCACAGATCCATATATGGCAATGGTCTATTTACATATAGGCCTACTGTTGCTCATTGTTTTTGCCGCACCAGTCTGTGTAGAGTATGGGCTGAGTATTACGTGTCAATGCAATAGAATTCTACTCCAATGCATTCTGCCTACAACAAAATCTCTTACATAGTTTGTTCTGGTAAGTTGCATTGAAAGTGGCTAATATTGCATTGATTTGATTACAATTGCCACAGTAAAGAGAAACGTTGATAGTGTTAACAGCGAAAACTATAGAAGTGGTCGCTGTCAAGATCAGAGTCAAAACGCAAGCCAAGACCTACCGCTCAGATACATGACAAAAAAAACCCCGTAAAATTATGTAACATTAACCAATTAAAAACAGAACTGTAGCAATGAGGTTTGTGCAGTAAGCTATAGGCCCAATACATTATCACTGCATATTGGCTTTGCTTGAATTGCCCTGCCAAAGCATTGCTGTTCGGGACATTTAAAAATATATATATTTCCAAATTTGAGGAAGGCTTTATGATCACACCGGTAATAGATCTGTTGCTGAATTATTTGTGAGGCACAGCTGAGCGAGCATACATTTAAATAATTTGCTTCTTATTTTACTGAGCAGATGGTGCCTGCATCTGATGGTCAGTCTCAGCGGAGGGAGAGCGCAGCAGACTGAGGGTCCGCCTCAACATCCCTCCGCTCTCCCTTTCCTCCACTGACACTGACCAAAAAGGGACACCGTCTTCCAGCTGATAGGGAAAATTGAGTCGTACCGCATTATTTCTGCCTCATGCACAAATTCATGTTAATCCTATGAACAGTAAAAGTGAAATACATCACGATATCAAAAGACCCAAGCTGCTAACAACAACGCAGGCCTATAAATACACTTTCCTACTCATTCCTTACCGCTTGTTGTAGCGCTGTGTGGAAATAGGAAGAATGCGCAATTTATGGCTTATAAAAAAGTGTTGAATACAAAGTTCACAGTGCTGAGTAAGAACTTAAAAATTAACTCACTCATAAAAACAGCAGCTCTTTGCTGTATCTGTTGACATTCTCTCTAGTAATGGTTTTAAACATTTTTGAAATCTCAAAGTATTAACTTTGCTGTAGCTTTATTTCTCTTTTTATTTTTTTTACCTTTTTCGTGATATCCAATTGCGAATCTTGTCTCATCGCTGCAACAACCCAAAGGCTCGGGTGAGGCGAAGGTTGAGCCATGTGTCCTCTGAAACATGACCCGCCAAACCTTGCTACTTAACACCCGTCCGCTTAACCCGCCACAAGGAGTCACTAGAGTGCGATGAGCCTAGTAAAGCCCCTAACCCGGACGACGCTAGGTCAATTATGCGCCGCCCTATGGGACTCACGGTCACGGCCAGTTGTGACACAGCCTGGGATCGAACCTGGGTCTGTAGTGACGCCTCAACGACTCTTAGGCCGCTTTGCAACTCGAGAGGCCTGCTGTAGCTTTATTTTATGCCTGCTACGTTACTGCAGACACAGTATTCTGAGCCATCCGATTGGCCAGCAGTAGGCCTACAGTGAACTTGATTTGCTCTCTAGGCCCGCCGGGAAGGCAGTGTTTGTACCCTCACACACATGAAATGTGTTTTCCTACCCGGCGCGCAGGGCAGGTGAAATCAGGTGCATCTACTGCCAACAGCCCGAAACTAAAAATTAAAAATAGGAACAAGGCAAGAACGCCAGAGATCGACCAGTCGATCAAATCAAATTGTATTGGTCACATACACATGGTTTGCAGATATTAATGCGAGTGTAGTGAAATGCTTGTGCTTCTAGTTCCGACATTGCAGTAATATCTAACAAATTCACAACGACTACCTTATATACACACACAATGTAAAGGATTGGAATCAGAATATGTACATATTAATATGGATGAGCGATGGCCGAGCGGCATATGCAAGATGCAATAGATGGTATAAAATACAGTATATACATATGAGATGAGTAATATAGGATATGTAAACATTATTAAAGTGGCATAATTTAAAGTGACTAGTGATACCTTTATTAAATCAATTTATTAAAAGTGGCCAGTGATTTCAGTCTGTATGTTGGCAGCAGCCTCTATGTTATTGATGGCTGTTTAACAGTCTGATGGCCTCGGTGACCACTACTCTAGAAAGTTGAGTGAAGTTCAATCTCACGTTTCTCTGGGCTGATATTTCTGTACGGCAATCCGGGAGATGCGGGCAGTCTCTGGGCTACTGCGCACAGCTTAGTGGGAACATTCGTCTTAACTACTGCTCAGTGATATCTCACACACACACAGGTAAATTATCCTTATGACTGAAGGACTGCAGTTGTGTATCACTGCTGAGCACCTGGCTGCTTGCTGGTTCCACTACTTACCAATCTCTCCCTGGTCGTTCAGGTCAAACTCTGCATATTTGTCTGCAAAACAAAAACACACAGCGGACTAAATAAGGAGTGTGGTGAATCAATGTAACACCCCCTCATACCCTCCAGAGAGACCCAAACAACACACCTACATCAGACAACACACACCATAACATTCTCAAACACACCATATAACACCTAATATATACAGTAACACACACACACACAGCATTCAAAGTATTCAGACCCCTTCACTTTTACACATTACAGCCTTATTCTAGAAAATTGATCAAATATTTTATTATTTTCATCAATCTACACACAATACCCCACATGACAAAGCAAAAACATATAATACATTTTTAAAATGATGAGAAAGTGCATGCAGCCTCAATTAGCCTAGCTAGCTAGTTATCTTAAAGGGATGCTAAGGGGATTGGCAATGAGGCCCTTTATCTAGTTCCCCAGAGTAAGATGAACGTGTGGATACCATTTTTATGTCTCTGCGTGCAGTTTGAAGGAAGTTGCTAACTAGCACTAGCGTAATTGCTAACTAGTCATTGCTAACTAGCATTAGCGCAATGACTGGAAGTCCATGGGTACATGCTAGCAGATACCCATTGACTTCCAGTCATTGCTCTGACGCTAGTTAGCATTGGCTCGCAAAACAACCTCTAACTTCCTTCATACTGGACAGAGATATACAAATGGTATCCAATAGTTAATCTGACTCTGGGGAAGTAGACAAAGGTCCTCATTGCCAAAATTCTGAAGTATCCCGGTTTAATGCAGTCAAGACGGGTACTACATAACCATATTGGATGATAAATAACCCGAGGTAAGGCAGCGATTAGTCTACTATAGCGGGAGTCAGCTTGGTTGGTTACCGTCTCTCCCTCCCTCCTCCCTGTGTCACTCACAGTAGCCTACACAGACAGCACGGCCCCTGCTAGAGAGGGTCACCGCTCTACCTCCTTTCCCTCGCGCTTTATCAGCTCTGGTTAATAAAGTAGCTTAAAAATGGACTTTTCTGCTGCTTCTCACCCAGATCGGAAGGGGTTTGCATCCGACCAGGTCTATACAGAATGGGTTGAGTTGTCCTCGGGTCTGTTCGGAACTGATCATTCATATACACACACACATAAATAATCAGGTCCAGATGGGAAAGCCCCAAGTCCATTTTGGAACGGGTCCAACTTTTTGGGCCTGTGAAGGCCTCTAGGTGAAAAGCCGTGGAGTGCGGCTGTTTCTGAGATACTGGATCTGGCGCGCCTGGCACCGACAATCCTACCACGTTCAAAGTCGATTAGTACGATTTTGTCCATTCTAACGTTCAATCGAACAGTAACTGAATACCTTGATGCCCGTCTGCCTGCTTTATAAAGCAAGCCACGACCACGTGACTCACTGTCTGTAGGAGCGATCCATTTTCGGAAACGGGTGGTGTACCTAATAAACTGTCTGGTGAGTATAGGTCAGAGATCCTTCATAAAGTAGCCTGATACTTTATCAGTAAGTAGTAGGGGGACAATGCTGACCCTGCACGTAACTTCTGAGGGCCCCTCCAGTTCCCGCCTCCCACCTAAACACTGCTCTGTGAGTTGGCCTCGTCCTAAATCCCTCTGTAAATCATCCATCCACACACTGATAGTCTCAATTAAACAAGTATCTTCTTCCTCTTCTCCTACATTCCTCAATGTTCCAAAAGGAGAGTGAAGTAGCTTATCCTCTCTGAGGACATCCCGCTCCCCCTTTTCCCTGTGCCCTCCTATTCACCTTTTCGGGCTTGGCTGTGTGCTTAAGGGCAAGGACTGAGAATCACACATTGTCTCGCTTTCTTCCCCACCCCTTTCTCACCTCTCTTTCCCTCCCTTTCTTCTCTCCATGGTCAGGAGTTTGTTCTGACAGACATATTTGTTTGAGAGAGACATCAACTCCTGGAGCGTGGGTAGCGGTTGGTTTGAAGCCTCAGCTGAGACAGAAGGATGCTACATGGAAAGCCTCCTGTTTATTATGTATTGTGCTCTTGACTGCTGCCTTCCCCTTTGTTCATTCTCACTATCAAAAAAGAATTTATTATTCCTGTGTTATTAATCACATCTCAGAGGCTGAGAGAGCTCTGATCTAGAAGCATAAGATCTAAACTGAGACAGGAAACCAGCTTTGAAGCACAGCGGCCAATCAGCAGGGAGGAAACGAGGGGGCAAAGGTGAGGAAGTCAGGGGTCAGTGAGATACCATAGAGACTAGAACAAGATTGTAGCATGGAGAGCCATCCTCTCAGGACCTCCCTGGGACCCTGCATGTTTATACACCATTTCCTGCACTGCACGGTGGAGTATGAGAAATACATACAGGGGCTCTATCTAGGTCTGGTCTCCCATGTTTATAATCTTAGGACTTACCCCACACACTACACTGACTAGCAACTCTCATACCTTTCTAGGGAGTTTTTCCTAGCCACCGTGCTTCTACACCTGCATTACTTGCTGTTTGGGGTTTTAGGCTGGGTTTCTGTACAGCACTTTGAGATATCATCTGATGTAAGAAGGGCTATATAAATACATTTGATACCTGTTCCTTGAACGATGACACACGCACGCCGACACACAGAGTTAATTAATGTAGACAGTAATATGGCAGGAATCTGGGAGTCTTTGAGGTAAGCCACGGTCTCAATGCTGTGTTATGGTAGTTCATCTGGTCCTGTTATTCTACTCCCTATAACCACATGTTCCCCAGAGCCCTGGATATAACAACAACAACAACCAGAGGAGTGGAGCAGCCACATTCCTGCTGCCTGGACTGCAGGGGACAGGTCGGGCCTCACAACCCGCTTAGAAATCAGTACAGAACACACAAACACTAAAAAACAGACACAAAAGACAAAGATCAGCAATAACCGACTACATTATCATGCTGTTAGTTTACCTGTCCAAGTAGACCTGGCACGGAACACCATGCAACCCCACACGTAATGACACTTAAACAGTAATGAGATGGCAGCACAAACAAACACATTGACATATGGTACACACACCCCCACAGGCAACTCACTCCCACTCCTCTGTGATTAAGAGCTAAAATAGGACAGTGATACATCAGATATTCCAGGTCGGGTAGGTCTTTCCTGGCAGAATTCCTTACTTTTAAAAGAATCCAGTTTCTCCAGGAGGTCCTCCTCATCCCGGTATTTCTGGTCTTCCATGTATTCCTTAGGAGATAGGAAGAGGGGAGAAATATATCTTAGATCCTTGCTGAGTATCAGGTCTAACATGGCATCAGATTCACAAAATGTTACAATCATGGTTACCTCCCAATTATCTCTTCTTCCGCCCAAAGTGTGGGCTTCCCTTCACTGGTTTATAAGGAAAAGACTGGGATAAGAAATATGGTGGAAACTACAAATATCCCATGCCTCCACCAATCCAATGCTTTTTCGATTGGTGGGAAGAAGTGAACGGGTGTACACTTCAGGTTTCAATGTATCTGAAAAAAGGTTTCAATGTGTCAGAAACTTGAGCTAATTAGCTTAAGTACAGCACAGGACAATGAAATCACCTCGACCTCAAAGATGTCCTCCTCAGAAATCTTTTGTCTTGGTAAAATGGAACACCCCACAAGGGTGAAGGAAAGAGAGAACATCTCTGGACATTTCTGGCAGTTAATGAAAAACTAATGGAGCAATCTGCAGGGTGAGAAAGATTCCCCATGCCAAGTCTAAAGGGTCTGTAAAGACACAGGCTGCTTCCCAAATGGAACCATATTCCCAATTTAGTGCACTATATAGGGAATAGGGAGCTATTTAGGATGCAACCACCCATAGAGTGCGTTCCTATAGGGCTCATTAAACAAGTTGGATGAATGACTGATACCGGAGTCAGTAAAGAAAGGTAGACCGCTATTGTGACTGACAATGTTCAGGTTGTCAAGGGATGAAGATACCTTTAATGTCTGAAGGTGTGTTAGTACAGTTCATGTGTGAGCGGTAATAATGAGCTCTGTGGAATCGGCAGAAAGCAGAAAGACCCACTACAATTCGCATACCGCCCCAACAGATCCACGGACGACGCAATCGCCATTGCATTGTCCTATCCCACCTGGACAAGAGAAATACTGATGTAGGAATGCTGTTCATCAACTACAGCTCAGCCTTCAACCCCATAGTGACATCCAAGCTCATCACTAAGCTCAGGGCCCTAGGGCTGAATCCCTCCCTGTGCAACTGGGTCCTGGATTTACTGAGGGGCCGACCCCAAGCGATGAAGGTAGGCAACAACAGCTCTGCCACGCTGATTCTCAACACAGGGGCCCCACAGGGGTGCATGGTCAGGCTCCTCCTGTACTCCCTGTTCACCAATGACTGCGTGGTCATGCACGTCTCTAACTCAATCATAAAGTTTGCTGACAACACAACAGTGGTAGGCCGGGTTACCAACAATGACGAGACAGCCTACAGGGAGGAGGAGAGCTCTCGCGGAGTGATGCCAGGAAAATAACCTCTCTCAACGTCAACAAAATGAAGGAGCTGATCGTGAACCACAGGAGACAGCAGAGAGCACGTCCCCATCCACATGGCCGCAGTGGAGAGGGTCAAAAGCGTCAAGTTCCTCGGAGTGCACATCACTGACAACCTGAAATGGTCCTTTCACACAGAGTGAGCTGTCAAGAGGCTGAAGAAATTCAGCTTGGTTCCTAAGACCCTCAAAAACTTCTACAGCTGCACCATTGACAGCATCCTGTTGGGCTGTATCACCGCCTGGTACGGCAATTGCACCATCCACAACCGCAGGGCTCTCCAGAGCGTGGTGCGGTCAGCCCAATGTATCATCAGGGGCACACTGCCTGCCCTCCAGGACACCTACAGCACCCGGTGTCACAGGAAGGCCAAGAAGATCAAGGACCTCAGCCACCTGAGCCATGGCCTGTTCACCAGCTACCATCTAGAAGGAGGAGACAGTACAGGTGCATTAAAGCTGGGACCGAGAGACTGATAGAAGCGGTGTCTATCTCCAGGCCATCAGACTGTTAAACAGTAACCGCTAGCCGGCCTCAGCTCAGTACCAGGTCCTAAACCTTAGTCACTGTTACTAGCTGGCTACCACCCGGGACTCTACCCTGCACCTTAGACCGATTTGTTCTATATAGAGTAATTGAACACTGGTCACTTTAATGTTTACATACCGTTTAACCTACTTTATATGTATATACTGTATTCTAGTCATGGCTCAACCTATATAACTACTGCTGTACATACCCTTTCTATTGATATACTGTTCATACATCACCACCACATACGCACACCCTGGAGACATGGCATGGGGAATCGGTCTCACATTTGTTTTTCACTTTACACAGGAGTTTATATTTTGTTCATATAGATCAAACATATAAATGCAACATGTAAAGTGTTGGTCCCATGTTTCATGAGTTGAAATAAAAGATCCCAGAAATGGTCCATATCTACAAAAAGCTTATTTCTCTCAAATTCTGTGCAGAAATTGGTTTACATACCTGTTAGTGAGCATTTCTCCTTTGCAAAGATAATGCAGCCACCTGACAGGTGAAGCATATCAAGAAGCTAATTAAACAGCATTATCATTGCACAGGTGCACCTGGTGCTGTGGACAATAAAAGGCCACTAAAATGTGCAATTTAGTAATTTTGTCCTTGTAGTTTTGTCCTTGTATGGCAATTTGAATGCAGAGATATCGTGATGAGATCCTGAGGTTCATTGTCGTGCCATTCATCCACCGCTATCCCCTCACGTTTCAGCATGATAATGCACGGCCCCATGTCGTACGGGTCTGTACACAATTCCTGGAAGCTGAAAATGTCCCAGTTCTTCCATGGCCTGCATACTCACTCAGCATGTTTGGGATGCTCTGGATCAACTTGTACGACAGCATGTTCCAGTTCACCCCAATATCCAGCATCTTCGCACAGCCATTGAAGAGGAATGGGACAACATTCCACAATCAATAGCCTGATCAACTCTATGCGAAGGAGATGTGTCACATTGCATGAGGCAAATGGTGGTCAAAACAGATACTGACTGGTTTTCTGATCCTCACCCCTACCTTTTTCTTTTAAAAGGTATGTGACCAACATATGCAGATCTATATTCCTAGTCATGTGAAATCCATAGATTACGTCCTAATGAATTTATTTCAATTGACTGATTTCCTTATATGAACTGTAACTCTTTGAAATTGTTGCATGTTGTGGTTCAGTATACAGTGCCTTCAAAAACTATTCAGACCCCTTGACTTTCCACATTTTGTTATGTTACAGCCTTGTTCTAAAATGTATTAAATAGTTTCCCCCCCTCAATCTACACACAATAACCCATAATGACAAAGCTAAAGAAGGTTTTTAGAAATGTTTGCAAACGTCAAAATATTTTTTTTAAACGTAAATATTAAAATGACATAAGTATTCAGACCCTTTACTCAGTACTTTGTTGAAGCACCTTTGGCAGCGATTACAGCCTCGAGTCTTCTTGGGTATGACACTAAAAGCTTGGCACACCTGTATTTGGGGAGTTTCTCCCATTCTTCTCTGCATATCGTCTCAAGCACTGTCAGGTTGGATAAGGAGCATTGCTGCACAGCTATTTTCAGGTCTCTCCAGAGATGTTTGATCGGGTTGAAGTCCGGGCTCTAGCTGGGCCATTCAAGGACATCCATCCATTTCATTAAGAATCTCTGTACTTTGCTCCGTTCATCTTTGCCTCGATCCTGACTAGTCTCCCAGTCCCTGCCGCTGAAAATAATCTCTACAGATGCTTCACCGTAGGGATGGTTTCATCAGACCAGAGAATCTTGTTTCACATGGTCTGAGAGACTTTAGGTGCCTTATGGCAAACTCCAAGCAGGCTGTCATGTGCCTTTTACTGATGAGTGGCTTCCGTCTGGCCACTACCATAAAGGCCTGATTGGTAGAGTGCTGCAGAGATGATTGTCCTTCTGGAAGGTTCTCCCATCTCCACAGAGGAACTCTGTCAGAATAACCATTGGGTTCTTGATCAACTCCCTGGCCAAGGCCCTTCTCCCCCGATTGCTCAGTTTGGCTGGGTGGCCAGCTCTAGGAAGAGTCTTGGTGGATTCAAACTTCTTCCATTTAAGAATGATGGAGGCTACGGTGTCCTTGAGGACCTTCAATGCTGCAGACATTTTTTGGTACCCTTCGCCAGATCTGTGCCTCGACACAATCCTGTCTCGGAGCTCTACGGATAATTCCCTAGACCTCATGGCTTGGTTTTTGCTCTGACATGCACTGTCAACTGTGGGATCCAAATAATGTCCAATCAATTGAATTTACCACAGGTGGACTCCAATCAAGTTGTAGAAACATCAAGGATCAGGGATGCAAACCGGTGAGGGCCCAAAAAGGTGACTATGTTTTGCACAAACATGCAAAAAATCCCTGCTAGGGGGAAATGCAGGTTAACTAATTAAACAAAGAATATGATCTACATGATTTACACACAGTCGCTGTGTGTAAAATAGTGATTAATGTGAACTAACTCACAACTAAAACATGTGAAGAAAGCAATCCAATGTTATTTGTTGCCTAGACTTTACTGCAAATGACACTCAAGTCTTGATTAACAAAATACACTAATATTGCAGTTAGACATGACAGCCTTTATAATAGAACACTTGTGACCACACACACATCTAAATATTGCACTTGGGAAAAAAACATCTTAAAGTAGAAATAGAATGAAACAAACAGGCATTCCATTTTTGCTCTATTATAGTGGCCACTATAGTAGACGTCAAGTAAGTGCACAAGGCTACATTTGTCCAAAAATGACGTTTGCAGAGGGAATTCTTTTTATAATCCCCCCCACTCATTCACAAATGGTACTGTCAAGTTCAACACAACAAAAGCAATATCTTTGGGCTACACTGCAGGTTATTACATCGCACACTTTCTGCCTGTGGACATCTGTCTACAATGTGCCAGCAGCAGAGCATGAGACCCTTTGTAGGCATAATTGATCTCTTTCAGGCAGAGCGCACACCTGGCATACCTCTTTTATCCAGTGTATTGAAAAAGTGAGAAAGCGGGAAAGTGTATGGTGTTCCTTTCACCTCTAAAGTGGCATCCAGTTTAAGCCAGGCCCAGCTACACTTGATCCCTGAATCCACTTGTTTAACAAGCAACGCCTCATATTCACCTAATTCTCTCATTCTGAAAATGAACCACATTGTAGAGGGAAACATTAGTTCACAGATAATGGTTAGTTCATTAGTTAACTACTCAACATTTCACAGCGATTGCCAGGGTCTAGTAAGCAACGGGCGCCGAAGACATGGATGTCAATTAAGGCTCTCTTATTCAGAGGGGTTGGGTTAAATGCAGAAGACACATTTCAGTTGAAGGCATTCAGTTGTACAACTGACTAGGTCGCCCCCTTCCCACTAACGCGTTATAATTTGAGGAACGGCAAGGAGTCGAAACGTTATACCAGTAAATACTACAGCAAATTGGTTAGGTTACTAATGTTAGCTCATCTGATGTGGTAACGTTAGCTAAAGTTAGCTGTGACTTCATTAGCCAGCTAATTTTCACACCATGAACTCAATTATTTGAACAGTTAAGCTGGCTAATGTTGCTCAACATTTCTCTGGCTAGGTAACGGAGAATTCAATCCAGCTAGCAAGATAACATTACGAACAATACTTGTTCCACCACACTTTCTCCCTCACCTCAAACTTCCCAAATGCCAGTTGTTTTTCAGTTACAGCTCATGAAGTACTCTTCATCACCTTCTCACCCCGACTCCATGGTCAGGCTTCTCACCTACCTCTTTGTTATCGTTCAGGGGACGCACTGCTGTAAATGGCAAACTGCCTTTCTACTCTCTGCTGTCTTTCCAGAGCACGCGCTGATGCTGTAGTCTTTCCAGAGCACACGGTGATGCTGTAGTCTTTCCAGAGCACGCGCTGATGCTGTAGTCTTTCCAGAGCACGCGCTGATGCTGTAGTCTTTCCAGAGCACGCGCTGATGCTGTAGTCTTTCCAGAGCACACGCTGATGCTGTAGTCTTTCCAGAGCACACGGTGATGCTGTAGTCTTTCCAGAGCACACGCTGATGCTGTAGTCTTTCCAGAGCACACGCTGATGCTGTAGTCTTTCCAGAGCACGCGCTGATGCTGTAACTAGCAAATTGCTTGGCTCATCTGTCGTGTGCTGCATTCTGCTGTTATGTGAAAGATTGGCTGAGCCTTGGATAAAGCCAGTATTGCTCCAAATGTGCATCACTCGCTTGCTTACAGCCAGTAGTGTGAACCAAACTTTTCTCATCGGATCTACACGAATCATGTAGGTCACGAATTTCGGCAAAAGGTGACTAGTTCACGTCCCTGCAATGGACATTAGACTGGTGGAAATCTGTCCTTTGGTCTGATGAGCCAAATTTGAGATTTTTGGTTCCAACCGCTGTCTTTGTGAGACGCCGAGTAGTTGAACGGATTATCTCTGCATGTGTGGTACCCACCATGAAGCATGTAGGAGGTGTGAGGGTGCTTTGCTGGTGACACTGTCTGTGACTGAGAATTCAAGGCACACTTAACCAGCATGGCTACCACAGCATTCTGCAGCGATACGCCATCCCATCTGGTTTGCGCTTAGTGGGACTATTATTTGTTTTCAACAGGACAATGACCCAACACACATCCAGGCTGTGTAAGGGCTATTTGACCAATATGGAGAGTGATGGAGTGCTGCATCAGATGACCTGGCCTCTACAATCACCCGACCTCAACCCAATTGAGATGGTTTGGGATGAGTTGGACCGCAGAGTGAAGGACATAATGAGTGCGCAAAACATTAGGAACATCTGCTCTCTCCATTACATACTGACCAGGTGAATCTATGATCCCTTATTAATGTCACTTGTTAAACCCACTGCAATCAGTGTCGATGAACGGGTGGAGACAGGTTAACATCTTTATGATAGGGGGCAGCATTTTCACTTTTGGATGAATTGCGTGCCCATAGTGAACTGCCTCCTACTGTCCCAGATGCTAATAGATGCATATTATTATTACTACTATTGGATATAAAACTCTGAAGTTTCTAAAACTGTTTGAATGATATCTGAGTATAACAGAACTCATGGCAGGCAAAAACCTGAGAAATATTCCAAACAGGAAGTGAGAATTCTGAGGCTGGTTGATGTTCAACTCATCGCCTTTTCAATTCCCTGTAAGATATGGATCTGTTTGCACTTCCTACGCCTTCCACTAGATGTCAACAGTCTGTAGAACGTGGAATGAAGCCTCTGCTGTGATGTTGAGCCGGATGGGAGGTGTTTCAGTCAGTGGTCTGGCAGAATGCCAGTTCCTGGTCACGCGCATTACACATAATATCGCCTTGCGTTCCATTTCTTCTAGAGACACGAAGGAATTCTCCGGTTGGAACGTTATTAGATAGTTATGATAACATCCTGAAGATTGATTTTCTACTTAGTTTGACAAGTTTATTCGACCTGTTATATAACTTTTTGAAGTTTTCGTCCGAGTTCGCCTGCATCTGCGCTAACGTTTGGACATGTGCACTAAACATGCTAGCAAAAGTAGCTACTTAGACATAAGTAATGGACATTATCGAGCAGAACAACGATTTATTGTGGAACTAGGATTCCTGGGAGTGCTTTCTGAAAAGGGAATATTTATGATGTAATTTCGTATTTCTGTTGACTCCAACATGGAGGAGAAATGTTGTTTTTATCTGAGCGCCGTCTCAGATTATTGCATGGTGTGCTTTTTACGCAAAGTTTTTTTGAAATCTGACACAGCGGTTGCATTAAGAACAAGTGTATCTTTAATTCTATGTAAAATGTGTCTTTCAAAGTTTATGATGAGTATTTATGTTATTTGACATGGCTGTCTGCAATTTCTCCGGATATTTTGGAGGCATTTCTGAACATGGCGCCAATGTAAACCGAGATTTGTGGATATAAATATGCACATTATCGAACAAAACATAAATGTATTGTGTAACATGATGTCCTATGAGTGTCATCTGATGATCATCAAAGGTTAGTGATTCATTTTATCTCTATTTCTGCTTTTTGTGACTATCTTTTGCTGGGAAAATGGCTGTGTTTTTCTGTGGCTATGTACTGAGCAAACATAATTGTTTGGTGTGCTTTCCCCATAAATCCTTTTTGAAATCAGACATGTTGGCTGGATTCACAACATGTGTAGCTTTAATTTGGTGTCTTTCATGTGTGATTTCATGAAAGATAGATTTTTATAGTAATATATTTGAATTTGGCGCGCTACATTTTTTCTGGCTTTTGGCCAAGTGGGACATTACCGTCCCACATATCCCAGAGAAGTTAAAGAAGGATTTCTAAGCCTTGAGAAATGAATTGTGTATGTGTGACATTCAGAGGGTGACTGGGAAAGACAAAATATTTAAGTGCCTTTGAATGGGGTATGGTAGTAGGCGCACCGGTTTGAGTGTGTCAATAACTGCAACGCTGCTGGGTTTTTCACACAACAGTTCCCCATGTGTATCAAGAATGGTCCACCACCCAAAGGACATCCAGCCAACTTGACAACTGTGGGAAGCATTGGTGTCAACATGGGTCAGCATCCCTGTGGAACACTTTTGAGACCTTGTAGATTCCATTCCCAACAAATGTATGCCGTTTTGAGGGCAATGGGGGGCATTGCTCTTTCTGATATTTCTTTCATCTTTTTGGATTATGTGCATATTGTTTTGGTATTGCTAGTTATTATTACTTCACTGTTATAACTAGAATCACAGGCATTTCACTGCAATAAGATCTGCTAATCTGTGGATGCAACCAATAAACTTTGATTTGATGTTTCTGGTTTTCAGTGATAGAGTATTTCAACCTAATCTCCATTTCCCCTGAAAAACAGAAGTGGGGACCCTGCTCAAGCGTCTTTCTAAAACTGGTAAGTTAGGTTAGAGTGAGTGTGTGTCTAACAGAGGGAGGGAGAGAGAGAATTGAGAGAGACAGTGACACAGACAGATTGAGCAGGAGTGAAAGTTTGTACAGTGTGAGGAGTGGAATTTAAATTGCAGATGAATATGAGAATCAGCCTTACAGCCCATCTTAACGACAGCGGCACGATTCAGTGGGTCTGACTCATCACTGCAACACCCCCCCCCAGAGGGTAATACTAACAATCTACGGTATTAACAGCCTATAAAAAGCAGGTCTCATCGTGGAGGTCAGACAAGGATTTATTATTATTATGGAAATTAAGTGGCTAAATCAAAGCGTTATTGTAATCTGCTGAACATCACTGCATTCATTGACGAGAAACACTAGCTGTGTTCGAATACCAATACACTGTATACTACACACTATTAGTTAATTTTAATACTGTAAACGAACGGTAACCTTTCAGTTGAGCATACTAGCGCTTCGCCTGTCTACCGAAAGTTGATGTTGTTGCTATGCAACCTCTTGCTAGCATAACAAAAGACTAGCTTGACATTAAGATTTTGGGTTTGTTCGTAAATTCAATCTGGAGTGCCAGAGTGCATACTGGGCGTTAGTAAAGCCAGATCGTTGTCAGATTGAATTTATGAACGGACAGAGCGTTTCGCTCTCAGAGCGCGTCACTGGACACTGGCTGGGGAGTAGGGTTGATCCAAGCATTCTGACCTCACAACGGGTGTCAAGCAGCCAAGCTAACTCGCTAGCTATTTCCAGACACAAATGAGAGAACGACTCACTTTGACCATTTTACTAGCCCTAGCAGAGCTGGTTAGACCATTTTCATGTTATCCAGAGCGTTGGTGACTAACTGTTCTGCTGGCAACAATTTAATGATGCTTGCTTTTATTTTTTTTGCAGTGGTTTACTGACACCGGCCATATATTAAATAGCTGTTGAGCGTTTGTAAATTCAGTTATTCTGCTATCTAGCACATTCATACAAGAGTACTCCTAAATCGGAGAAGATAGCCTGAATTAACAATGTCCATTGAGAACACACAACGACTATACCACTTAGCTAAGAATAATCAAGTCAATAAACATTGGATAGTTAGTAACATTATAGTTAATATACTGCCTGGCAAGTTCGATGTATTAGTAGCCAACTAACGTTAGGTAGCCAACTAACTAGCTAACATACCGGTACATACTGCTGTAATGCTATGCGGTTTGTAAGGATAGCGTAGCTAACAAATTGTCAGCCAACATAACGTGTAACGTAACTTATTTGAAAAGTCATTACTTTAATTACATTGCTCAACATTTGTCATAATTAGTTAAAGCAATTAATTTATATCCGCTCTCGTCGGACTTGGACTGCATATTCTCCGCCATTTTCTTCAAATCTGAAAATGTTGTGATGTCACGCCCATTTTCTAAAGCATTGCATTATGGGCCCTAACAGCACAGAAATAAGTGGCCACTGCTTGTATACTTCGTAATTTGACGAATTTAGTACATCGGGGAACTTTTGACATACTATATCCATACTAGGACCAATAAGCATACTATATACACGTCACAAAAAGTATGGTTAGTAGAAGTATTCGAACACAACTTTCTTTCACAATCAAAGCCTAAAATTAACACCCGCTACCTGCCAAATGCGGGTAAACACGTCTATTTCACCAGCCACGTTGGCGGGTGGTCTGCACGCCACAGTGCGAGCATTTCACTCACATTTGTGAATACCAATAGTCAAGAATGATCACATTCAAAGTAAAAGAAATGATGCAGTAGCTGTTCAATGTATTTCTGCCGTTATGCTGGTAAATTAATAGCACAAAGTCAAAGAACTACGAATCCTAAATAACCTATTCCACTTCGCGCTGCAACACTGCCTGGCTGGGGGCTGTGCGCACGTGAAGGCCTGAGTGAAATATAAACTCAGCAAAAAAAGAAACGGACCCTTTTCAGGACTCTGTCTTTCAAAGATAATTCGTAAAAATCCAAATAACTTCACAGATCTTCATTGTAAAGGGTTTAAACACTGTTTCCCATACTTGTTCAATGAACCATAAACACAGGGAAGACATCCTCCTCCCTCATGTGGTATCCTTCCTGCAGGCTTATCCTGACATGACCCTCCAGCATGACAATGCCACCAGCCATACTGCTCGTTCTGTGCGTGATTTCCTGCAAGACACTAATGTCAGTGTTCTGCCATGGCCAGCGAAGAGCCCGGATCTCAATCGCATTGAGCACGTCTGGGACCTGTTGGATCGGAGGGTGAGGGCTAGAACCATTCCCCCCAGAAATGTCTGGGAACTTGCAGGTGCCTTGGTGGAAGAGTGGGGTAACATCTCGCAGCAAGAACTGGCAAATCTGGTGCAGTCAGTGAGGATGAGATGCACTGCAGTTCCGTAATGCAGCTGGTGGCCACACCAGATACTGACTGTTACTTTTGACCACCCCTTTGTTCAGGGACACATTATTCCATTTCTGTTAGTCACATGTCTGTGGAACTTGTTCAGTTTATGTCTCAGTTGATGAATCTTGTTATGTTCATACATGTTAAGTTGGAGGAAAATAAACACAGTTGACAGTGAGGACATTTCTTCTTTTGCTGAGCTTACATTTTTAGAAGCGCTACGCACATGCACAATTGCCTTGAAACGAAGGTCTACTAAAGTGATACTTTGTTCTTGTGTTTCTTGGCTATTTACATTGTTTTGTTCACAAGCTAGGTTGTTTTCTATGCCTTTCAACTGCTTGGGAAGAGAAGACAACGCTTCTACTAGTCAGACTCACAGGTACAAACATGATTTGAGTCGCGCTACCACGATAACCTCTCGTCCTTAAAAGGGGCAGGTGAACGTTTGTCTCCTGTGATATTTTAAAGACTCAGGCCACAAAAAGTTAAATTAAACAATATACGACATTAGTTACTTCGTACTAGTAATACATTTGTTTTAGAAACTTTTTGTTTTGTTGTTGTAATTTTAGCATCAAAACAACATTTTGACTGGTAAAAAATCTGAGTGGCTGGTAGATTTTTAAATCTACCTGCTAGTGGCTGGTGGACCAAAAAGTTTATTGTAAACAGGCATAAAATTGTTAACATTTATCCTTGTGCGTGTATGGCCGATGTAATCAGTTTGCCCATATGGGTCTACATATTATTTTGTCAAATGGCCCACAATATCGGTGATGCCCTCTCTTTGTGACCTGATTCTCTCTCCTCACGTCCAGGTTTGCTTTCATGTGACCAGAGCGCTCTTGACAGGCTGCCAGCCTGAGAGAGAGAGAGCAAGAGATTTAGTGAGAGTTGAAAAAGAGATCCACTACATGGCTAAAAGTATGTAGACACCTGCTCGTCGAACATCTCATTCAAAAATCACAGGCATTAATATGGAGTTGGTCCCCCTTGCTGCTATAACTCTCTGGGAAGGCTTTCCACTAGATTTTGGAACATTGCTGTGGGGACCATTCAGTCAGAAGAGCATTAGTGAGAGGCACTGATGTTTGGCGATTAGGCATTGTCATGCTAAAACAGGAAAGGGCCTTCCCCAAACTGTTGCCACAAAGTTGGAAGCACAGAATCGTCTAGAATGTCATTGTATGCTGTAGCATTAAGATCTCCCTTCACTGGTACTAAGGGGCCTAGCCCAAACCATGAAAAACAGCCACAGACCATTATTACTCCTCCTCCACCAAACGTTACAGTTGGCACTATGCATTGGGGACAGGTAGGGTTCTCCTGGCATCTGCCAAACCCAGAACCAGTCTGACGGACGACAGATGGTGAAGCCTGATTCATCACACCAGAGAGCGTGTTTCCACTGCTCCAGAGTCCAATGGCGGCGAGCTTTACACCACTCCAGCCAACGCTTGGCATCGTGATCTTAGGCTTGTGTGTGGAAACCCATTTCATGAAGCTCCCGGCGAGCAGTTCTTGTGCTGACCTTGCTTCCAGAGGCAGTTTGGAACCCGGTAGTGAGTGTTACAACCGAGGACAGACGATTTTTACACGCTTCAGCACTCGGTGGTCCTGTTCTGTGAGCTTGTGCCGCCTACCACTTCGTGTCTGAGCCGTTGTTCCACCTAGACGTTTCCACTTTAAAATAACAGGTAAGCTATTTGAGAACAAGTTCTCATTTACAACTGCTGACTGGGAAAGCTCTAGCATGGTAGAAATTTGACTAACTGACTTGCTGGAAAGGTGGAATCATATGACGGTGCCACGTTGAAAGTCACTGAGCTGTTCAGTATGGGTCATTCTACAGCCAATGTTTGTCTATGGAGATTGCTTGTATGTGTGCTTGATTGTATACACCTATCAGTAATGGCTGTGGCTGAAATAGCCCAAAACCACTAATTTGAATGGGGGTCCACATACTTATGGCCATGTAGTGTATGTTGGATGAAAAGATATGGGAACAGCCGTTGAGGCTGATACTCAATGCCATGTGCCTGTTCAAGCCCTCTTTCAGACGGTAGCCCCCCACACAAAGGGCTCATTCAGCCCACCACCCAGACACCTGTTTCCCGTCTAAACACCAAGGGAGATGGGCCACAGGGCATCAAAGGGCCTGCCCTTTTCTGATCCAGTCAGGAATCACGTTGGGAATAGGATAAATAGTAAGCAATACTTAGGGTGACAAGGATCGATCTGGTCTAGCAAGAGGGATACTACCTGACTGACGGGCATGCATGCAACAAGTGTCCGTCGCTCTCACAACACAGGGGCGGCCACAAGCATGGTTTATGACAGCCAGCAAGATAACAGGTCGCTGGGTCGATAACGATGTGCGAAATTAATGACAGATTTTATCACATGCAAATGTAAGTACAGGTAGATCATCATGTGAGTGGAACTAGTGTTCACATAACATGGCTAGTAAGACTGCTGCTAGCTACTAACGTTAGCTACCTGGCTAAAACCACATTACAAACTGTCCTGAATGCTGATTGGCTGACAGCCGTGGTATATCAAACCATATACTACGGGTATGACAACATTTATTTTACTACCCTAATTACGTTGGTAACCAGTTTAGAATAGCAATAAGGCAGCTAGGGGGTTTGTGGTATATGGCCTATATACCATGGCTAAGTCTAAAGGCTGCATCCAGGCACTCCGCGTTGCGTCGTACCGGGCACAGCCCTTAGCTTTGGTATATTTGCCATATAACACACCCATCACCTCGGCCTAATTGCTTAATTATAACATATGCACTAACAAGCTCGTCTAATTCAAAGCAGGTTCAAAGCCAAGTGTATTTTAATTCTGTTGAAAATACCTTCGCAATACATTGACAAAATACACAAAACGTCTTCATTAGAAAGATCATCAGACTTACCTTGTTTATTTCCTCGCATCTCTCCCTTTGTTGAGCTTTTAATAATCCAAAGGCTTTCCCTCCTGCAAGAAAAATAGCTCGTTAGCCTAATTTCATCATGTGGCTAGTAATCAGTAACGTTACTACAGTAGCTAGCTACTACTAGCTAGCCCTCTTGCAAGCTCAATTGAAAAGAGTGGCTACTAGCTTTCCATTCTAATAAAATACAAAAATAGTCGACTATCAGCGTTAGCTCTTTAACTAGACCGCCCCCAGAAAAATATCCCACTCGGATATTTGTAATTACCTTGAAATGTATGATTTACAGGCATTGTGGAATGAGTTTGATATGGTGAGATAGATAGAGAAGGAGAAATCAGCACACAGCACCTCGCTCGTCTTCTTCCCTTCGCGGGCAGTGGCAAGCACGCTGCCAGCACAGTGGGTCTGTCAATTCCATACAGGCATTGGTCAATTCACAGCAAGCAATGCTCTCTGGTTCGCCAGGAACGCTAGTGACAGTTGGTCACCCTCGTGTGGTACATTAAATAACTGCAAGTGCAAGGTACACAATCTCTTTAAAAAAATATCTATAAAAAAGATTTGAAACAAAATCCCTAAAAAGGTAGACCTAGGCCTCATTGTGGACGTGTGAGTTTTCAAGTCAGTTTTCCTCAAACAAATGATAATATTGCTCTTCATTGTCTTTATTTGACTCTGTATACATTTATTGGTGTGCTTTTATATACACTATGTATACAAAGGTATGTGGAAACCCCTTCAAGTTAGTACTGCATTTGAACAATTTCTAAGAAATCAGGTCTGTTCAATGGTAATTTCCATTCTTGATATTTATTCCTTGATTCTTGAACAATATAACAAATAGATACTTCATGTGCTTACGTTTGCTTTAATGAATACATCTGATTATTGTTTACAAACAACAGGAATGTAAACAATGTAGCCTACAGTATAGCTTCTAGTATAACTATCATGACAAGAAAAGATGTCATGGACTGTCAGTCCATCTAGAGCGCTGTCTATGAATTTATGAAGAGTTACATTTCACTTGCCCCATCCATCAGCTGTATACCAAAATAAATGTCAATGTCAAACGTGTTGTAATGCGGATCTACCATTGATCAGTTTGAATCCTGGCCTAACTTTGGGGTGGCAGGTAGCCTAGTGGTTAGAGCATTGGACTAGTAACCAAAAGGTTGCAAGATCAATTCCCTGAGGTGACAAGGTAAAAATCTGTCATTCTACCCCTGAACTCACTGTTCCTAGACTGTCATTGCAAATAAGAATTTGTTCTTAACTGACATGCCTAGTTAAAGGTAAAATAAATGTTCGAGTCCATCAGGGATTGTCTGGCAGTCCTTGCATCTAGAGCTCTGTCTATGAAATTAGTAAGGCTACATTTCCCTAGTGATACTGAAAAACATATCTAACTGAAGTGGTGGGACTGCTGTTTTTCTGAAAAAACAATTCCATATTGTAGCTTGAATTGTAAAGGCAGGTCATCATTTTAATACATTTTATTTGATTTCTTTTGGGAAGCAAATTTTCTGCATAGATGGTTGTCAGGACTCAGAGTACCCACATTATAGTGTCCATCGACTGTGTGGAGGTCATTAAGATCAGCATTATCTAAAACCCCCTGTGTCTCCCTAGATATGTGCCAGGGGCTCTCAGATCATTAGACTCTAGCATTTTAATTAAATGTTTGGTGTGGTAGAGTGACTACACTGGCGACCCTCAAGCAGTGACTGTCTGACAGACTTGAATGTGTTGTTTTGTGTAGTCATGCAGGAACTCTGTGACAATCTGGAGAAGAAGAAAAAACTGTTAGTCTGACTCCTGTGACCATCTAATCAGTGTGTACATTATTATATCTAGGTTTGTGACATATATATTACATTTTAGTCATTTAGCAGATGCTCTTATATCCTTACAATTTCGATAGCTGGGTGTGACATATGACAGTCTTAGCAAGTACATTTTCCCTCAATAAAGTAGCTTACAGTAAAGTCAGCATTAGTAGGCCATAGTCTCACCCTCAACCCTTTAGGTATCTTACCTAAACAAGCCTGATTCTTCAACAAGAATTTAGGCTGTGTTATACAGGCAGCCCAATTCTGACCAATTATTGGCAAAAGAGCAGATCTGATTGGTCAGAAGACCAATAAGTGACCAATATGCCAGGCTACCTCGGGGCTAACTGGGCTGTAGCCTTAAATCGTTCAAGTTCACAGATAGCGGGTTGTCACATCACTCTGGCTGTGTTGTAGCCCAATCCTGATCTTTTCCCCAATTATTGGCAAAAGAGTTCATCTGATTGGTCAGAAGACCAATTAGTGGAAAAATATCAGAATTAGGCTGCCTGTGTAAACGCAACCTTTGTGTAAATTTGTGTGCGTTTCTCTGCCCAGGCGTTGCTGACGCCTGACAGATCCTGGATAGGCATTTTAAGCATCAGCTAATATGTTATAGCAATCTGATGCCCGACTGCACAGTCGATGAGGTGGCAAGCAACCATTGGTTGATGCATACAAGGTCTGAGCAGGGGAACCCGACCACAGTCATCATATGACTTGTGTACCCAAAACGTCATGATTGACGTTCTATTAAATGTATAAACCCATGCAGTCATATAGGCCTACTCATCGCTTCGTAAGCACTAGAATCACAATGAAACCATTTGAACCATTGAGTTATAACAGGTTACTAATGATTTATAAATACAAACCACATATGTCTGTAACTTATAAAACCTTTAAATCGCTACCTAACCCCCTTATAAACTATTATGTCACTCTAGCCACCCAATTTGTTTTCAAAAAAGAGCTGATGTGATTGGTCAAAGATCCAAATTGGAGTGCCTGTGTTAGCATCCACTTATGTACAGGACATACCTTAAAGATTTTCCCGGAAGGGCCCTCATATAGTTAAACGCTAGGCTGGCCAGTGTTTTCCCTTCAGGAAGTGATGAACAGACCTGAATCTCTGTTTGGTCTGAGCAATCAGAAGCTGTCACAATCCTGTGAGTGTTAGTATGAAGAATGTGTGATATACAGTACAGATATACAGTATAAAGTAGTGTGGGGGTTTGGGCTTTGTGCAGTACAGATATATAAAGTAGTGCAGAGGTCCCAGAGTCCTGTATGATTCCACCCCAGTGGGTCAACTAACTCACAGCAAGTGATGCTCTCTGGTTTGTCAGGAACGCTAGTGACTCTTGGTCACCACCATATGGTAAATTAAAGAACTACAGGGATGTTTGTCAGTTTAATATCAAACAAAGGATCCAGCATTTAACAGAAATATAGTCCATAAGACTGAAGTTATGAATGTAGTACAATTTGTATTGATATTAGGCACTTCTATCATTGCTTTTCATCATCAGTATTTGATCCAGTATATATTTAGTGTGCTTTATAGTTTTATTTATGGCTTTGTCAATAGCTGCGCTAGTTTCTCCAATAGTAATCAACAGCACCATCAACAAAATCACACGATTTTGGGGGCGAACACACACGCAGAGAGAATACATTACATTTTCAGGCCTTGTTTTCTACTTTGTTTACCGGGCTATCATCTAAAACCAATCATATCTTATTTGTAGTCTGACAAAATTCCATCTGAAATAGAAAGGTCCCATTTCTAGCGACAGATTACTATACCGTCAATAATTCAGTAGGTATTCCAGCCATTGTTACCCACATGGAGAAAGCCAACAGGTTGGTTGTTTTTATCCTTTTCCATTTGACAAACAGATAATTTGCTCAGAGAGAAAGTAGACTGAGGGAAAGCGAGAGGCACATGCAGAATCCCAAACTGAATGACTGTGTGCGCAGTTGAACCCTATGGAGGGCAAAATGACTAATTGTTAATTATGGAAGGCTGATGAAAATTGCTCAAGTGTAAATGATGGTTTCACATTGGAGAAGCACCGCGGTTCAGACACACCTACCCCCAAAGTGGAAAATCAGCATTATTTTAAACTTGACAGGACACACTGGGCTGTTGAACAGGCAGCTATAGCTGACTTATTATTCACTGATTAATTACACTGCAGATGTTGTTGGAGACATTACAGGGGGAAATGAAATGAGAGATCACTGCTATGGAGACAGGGCAGGGGTAATGTGGAGTCGGGAGCTGGATGAGCTACAGAAAGATAAGTAAAGCCAAAAAGGAGTGAGGGGTAGAACTAAAGGAAAAGCATGATGATAGAATTTCAAAGAGGGCAAGGAAAACTGCCTATGCCTGGATAGTAGTATTGAAGTGGTGTCAGGCAGGTCAGAAAAGTATAGTGGAGAGTTTGAAAAGTATAGAGACTTAGTGGTAGAACTGTGTGACTGTGCACTGCAGTAGATGGGGATGCACAACCACAGTATTGTCCAGTAACACCAACAAACTGAGAAGGATGCCACCTACACTTCTATGCATGTGTCCCAAATGGAACCACATTCCCTACATAGTGCACTACTTCTGACCAAAGCTCTACAGGCACTCGTCAAAAGTCATGCACTATAGGGTGCCATTTGGGACAGACTACATCTACCCTAAAGCATTCAAATATCTGAGTCCTACCCACCATCTGAACTTCTAGAGTCCTCTCAGCATTCTTATGTCTAATTCAATTTTCCTGGTGTAAGAAACATGGTAGACCCTCTTTTAAATCATTGAGGTTGAGTGAACGAGTGTGTGCACTTCAGGGAGGGAGTAGAATGAATGGAATATGACTTGTGTTCTCCTGGAGCCCCGTCCTAGTGTCCCTCTATCCCCGAGGCCTGGGGGCAGGTCTGGGGCAGGTGCAGGGCAATGTCCTTCAAACTATCTCGCTCCTTTCTTATCTCCTGCAGGTCCTGTTCCAGGTGGGTCAGTTGGCTCTTCTGGTCCTGGCCAGCTGACCATAGGGTCTGGATCTTCCCGTTCAGGGCAGGGCTCTCCACGCTGCCACGCAGAACACCCAACCGCACCGCCGTCTCGCTGAGGATACGGTCAAACTGCTCCAGCACCATGCTCCCATCTGAAAGACAGAAAACAGTATTTGAGATAATACATTGTACAGTCTTTCAGGATTACAGTTATTGTGAAAAAGTGGAGACACAGAAAAAGGGATGAATTTGTACTTTCAAGCTAGGAATGTTGAACAGGCCTAGTATTTAACTCTTGCCATCAGCAAGGCTCTTGTCTTGTGTGGTCACTGTGAGGTCTATGTGCCACCCTGTTGTGCCCACCCAACGATGGGGTTGGCCAGCGTTATGAGTGGACGTTTCTCCATCAGGATGGTGCCCACATCACAACTGACTCATTAACAGGGACAGAGGAACTGTGGGAAACCATTTAGTCACCTGGACAGCTGGTTTATGCATTTAATCAATACAAATATTTTATTGAAACAGTTGTAACAGTATCTGGTTTGCTAATTCTACTGGTGAACAGGATATCTGAATTCATATAAATCCTAGAGAGGTGGGTCAACAACATTCTTCCTTCATCTGAGAAATCCATCTGGACCACTTTACTAACAACCATTCTGACATAGCATCACTGATCTGATGGAAGTCAGGTGTGAGTGATCAGTGGTGAGGAGGGCAGTAACATGTGGGCTTAGATGCTTCTGGTTGAGCTGACATGTTGGATTTGTTACTGCATGAAATTTAGAGTGCGTCCAAATTTGTACCCTATTCCCCATAGCTAAAAGTAGTACACTATATAGGGAGTAGGGTGTCATTTGGGACAGCCCAGTAAATGTCAGATTTGAACTTACCCATGTTACTGATGAGCTGGATGAGTGTGAGTGAATAGGCCTCCAGCTGAAACTTAGCTGCCTGGATGTCCCCCTTCACACTGGTCAGAGACTCTACAGGCTGGAGATCAGAGGGACAAATAGACAGGGACATATTGTAATGAAAACTCAGGGAGAAAAAGGTGTAGACTCACATGCAGAGCACAGCAGGTGTTTATTTCGCAGAAGGCAGGAATCATGGTTACAGGCAGGCAATACACAGGTGAATCAAAACTAGGACTGAAGGCTATAACTGGTTCTCACAAAAGAGCGAGGAAAAGGCTTAGTAGAGTCAAAACCAACAATACCTCACAAAGGAACAAACAGAATGAACTGAACTAAATAAGGAGCTGATGAGACCAGGTGAGTAACTAACACAGGTGAAATCAATGAACACAAAGAAACAGGGCTACGTTCAAGAACACAACGAAACAGAACACAAGGTTGACTAAGAAAATAAATACAGAACCTTACACATTTGTACTGTATATACACAGAGCAGTTAAAAGTTTGGATACACCTACTCATTTCAGGGTTTTTCTTTATTTTTACTATTTCTACATTGTATAAAAATAGTGAAGACATCAAAACTATGAAATAACACATATGGAATCATGTAGTAACCAAAAAATAATAATATATATTTTGTATTTGAGATTCTTCAAAGTAGCCACCCTTTGCCTTGATGACAGCTTTGCACACTCTTGGCATTCTCTCAACCAGCATCATGAGGTAGTCACATGGAATGCATTTATATTAACAGGTGTGCCTTGTTAAAAGTTAATTTGTGGAATTTCTTTCCTTCTTAATACGTTGTGTTGTGACAAGGTAGGGGTGGTATATAGAAGACAGCCCTATTTGGTAAAAGACCAAGTCAATATTATGGCAAGAACAGCTCAAATAAGCAAAGAGAAATGACAGTCTATCATTACTTTAAGACATGAAGGTCAGTCAATATGGAACATTTTAAGAACTTTTAAAGTTTCTTTAAGTGCAGTTCAAAAAACCATCAAGCGCCATGATGAAACTGGCTCTCATGAGGACCGCCACAGGAAAGGAAGACCCAGAGTTACCTCTGCTGCAGAGGATAAGTTCATTTGAGTTAACTGCACCTCAGATTGCAGGCCAAATAAATGTTTTACAGAGTTCAAGTAACAGACGCATCTCAACATCAACTGTTCAGAGGAGACTGCGTGAATCAGGCCTTCATGGTCCAATTGCTGCAAAGAAACCACTACTAAAGGACACCAATAATAATAAGAGACTTGCTTGGGCCAAGAAACACGACCAATGGACATTAGAATGGTGGAAATCTGTCTTTTGGTCTGATGAGTCCAAATTTGAGATTTTGTGTTCCAACCGCTGTGTCTTTGTGAGACACAGAGTAGGTGAACGGATGATCTCTGCATGTGTGGTTCCCACCGTGAAGCATGGAGGAGGAGGTGTGATTGTGTGGTGGTACTTTGCTGGTGACACTGTCTGTTATTTGTTTAGAATTCACATTTAACCAGCCTGGCTACCACAGCATTCTGCAGTGATACGCCATCCCATCTGGTTTGCGCTTAGTGGGACTATCATTTGTTTTTCAACAGGACAATGACCCAACACACCTCCAGGCTGCGTAAGGGCTATTTGACCAAGAAGGAGAGTGATGGAGTGCTGCATCAGATGACCTGGCCTCTACAATCACCCGACCTCAATCCAATTGAGATGGTTTAGGATGAGTTGAACCCCAGGGTGAAGGAAAAGCAGCCAACAAGTGCCCAGCATATGTGGGAACTCCTTCAATACTGTTGGAAAAGCATTCCAGGTGAAGCTGGTTGAGAGAATGACAAGTGTGCAAAGCTGTCATCAAGGCAAAGGGTGGCTACTTTGAAGAATCTGAAATATTTTTGGGGGTCACTATATTATTCCATATGTGGTATTTCATTGTTTTAATGTCTTCACTATTATTCTACAATGTAGAAAACAGATAGAAAAACCATAGAATGAGTAGGTGTGTCCAAATCTTTGGCGGGTACTGCATATAGAGAGATAGATAATGGCAACATTATAGCATACAATGTGGGGGCTGAATCCCCCTTCAGATCCGCATGTGTAACTCCTCGTAACTTTCAAATCAAAGTGTATTTGTCACTTGCACAGAATACAGCGGGTTTAACGGTACCCTGAAATACTTACAAATGCTTACTTTCAAGGATTCATGGAGCAATGTCAGTTGTATATTTGTTTGAAAATTTGCCCATGCAAATCTCAAGCTAGGATTCAACCCTAAGTGATTGGATATAGTATTGTACTAAATACTCTTTCAGGTCCCAGATTATTGGTTGTGTTGTGTTACCTATGAGTTGAGTTGGGCTTGTGCCTGGGCAGTGTGGTTGATTATTGGTTGTGTAGTGGTTACATATGAGTTGAGTTGGGCTTGTGCCTGGGCAGTGTGGTTGATTATTGGTTGTGTAGTGGTTACATATGAGTTGAGTTGGGTTTGTGCCTGGGCAGTGTGGTTGATTATTGGTTGTGTAGTGGTTACATACATATGAGTTGAGTTGGGCTTGTGCCTGGGCAGTGTGGTTGATTATTGGTTGTGTTGTGGTTACCTCTACGTTGAGTTGAGCTCGTGCCTGGGCAGTGTGGTTCTCTAGCTCAGCCAGCTGCTGCAGGGCTGTGTCCACAGAGGAGCTGAGCTGGGCAGACGCTGTCCTCACGTGCTTGGCCTTGGTCAGGGTGGCCCTGGCCTCCTGGGTCCAGAGAAAAACACAGACAAATGAATACGAAGAAAAAAGAAAGGAGACAAATAAACAGGATTCATAGGGGTGTGATGTGACTTATGTGAATGGAATTTAAATTGAACACACACACACAAACAACAACACACACATTTTCCCCCCCCCATACTCACTTTAGACAGGGCGTGTGCAGTGTGTTCTGCCTGTTCTGCGGTAGCATTGGAGAGGGTAGCGTTATCCAGGGCAGGCCTCAGGACTCTCTCTGTCTGGTTCACCTTCTTATTGATGTCTTCCAGAACCTTCTCCCTCAGCAGCGTCTCCTTCTTCAGAGCAGCCTTGGTCTGGGCCTGCCTTCGAGGCCACTCTCTCTGCATGTCTAGGGTGGGGAATGGACAGGGGCAAGGCAGGTTGGCCACTGACATGGTTAAAGAAGTGTGATAGCAACTGACAAAACGTTTTTTATTCTATCCTATCCTATTCTATTTCACAATCCATGTACTAATAACAAAGTCATGAGAAAATATGAGTTCTAGTTCCATTCAATTCTATTCCTTCCCTTACAAAAAAACCATGACAAACATCACGTGACATCACATGACATCAAAAACAGACACGTGCGTCAGACGTGGAGTCAGCCACGTGTGAAGTTTCACATGTACATTTTTCACATGTATGTAATTGGCAGGATAAGAACCCAGATCTCCTATGGGAGAAGACAAAGTCTAGCCCATCTGACCAAGAGGGCCAACATTCATTTTGAAGTCGCAGGCGGGCTACCTGATCACATGACCATGACCAACCATTAACAACTCAAGTCTGCTACACTTTCAGCTCTCTCTCTCTCTCTCTCTCTCTCTCTCTCTCTCTCTCTCTCTCTCTCCTCCTTAATTTTTTGTTTAAAACTGTTCAACTATTGTCTTTCTCCCTCTTTGAGTTACCTACTGACCACATTTTATGCACTGCAGCGCTAGCTAGCTGTAGCTTATGCGTTCAGTACTAGATTAATTATTTATCTGATCCTTTCATGTTGCAAGAGCTCTGATAGGTTGGAGGATGTCCTCCGGAAGATGTCTATGGAAGGGAGTGAGAATCCTGATTCTCCTAGATTTTGTATTGAAGTCAATGCATCAGAAACTAGCTGTCCTCTGGCTTCACCACAGTGCTACCTTACTGAGTGGTGTTGAGGCTACTGTAGACCTACATAGCAAAACAATGTGTTTTAATGAATTATTTTGTGACGTGAATATATTTAGTGTAGTTTTATCTAAAAATTATCATTTTTTTATGTTTCAATATTCTTATTTTTATTAAATTCACTGAAGAGGATGGTCCTCCCCTTCCTCACCTAAGGAGCCTCCACTGGTAGATATGTATAGGGGTAAGGTGCCTAGGCATCAGGATATATGATAAACAAAGTAGCAACAGCATATATGATGATTGTATGTGAGAGGATGTGCGTGAGTGTGTAGGGCCCTGTGAGTGTGCATAGAAAGTGCAAAAATTTTAATAAAATACAATGGTCAATATAGATAGCTATATAGCAGTTTTATGGCTTGGGGATAGAAGCTGTTCAGGAGCCTGTTGGTACCGCTTATCATGCGGATGCAGAGAGAGCAGTCTATGGCTTGGGTGGCTGGAGTCTTAAACAATTTTCCAGGCCTTCCTTTCACACCGCCCTGGATGGCAAGGAGCTTGGCCCCAGTGATGCACTGGGCTGTCCGCGCCACCCTCTGTAGCCCCATGAGATCGAGGGCGGTGCTATTGCCATACCAAGCAGTGATGCAGCCAGTCAATATGCTCTCAATGGTACAGCTGTACTTTTTGAGGATCTGAGGGCCCATGCCAAATCTTTTTAACCTCCTAAAGGGGAAGAGGCACTGCCGTGCCTTCTTCACAACTGTACGCATGTGTGTGGACCATTTTAAGTCCTTATTGATTTGGACACAGAGGAACTTGAAGCTCTCGACCCGCTCCACTGCAGCCCCACTGATGTGGATGGGGGCATGCTTGCCCCCCTTTTTCTTGTAGTACACAATCAGCTCCTTGGTCTTATTGAAGTTCTGGGAGAGGTTGTTGTTCAGGCACCACACTGCCTGGCCACTGACCTCCTCCCTGTAGGCTGTCTCATCGTATCCGGTGATCAGGCCTACCATCGTCGTGTCGTCAGCAAACTTGATGATGGTGTTAGAGTCCTGCATGGCAGTTGTGGGGGAACAGGGAGTACCGGAGGGGACAAAGCACACACCCCTGTGGGGTCCCTGCGTTTAGGTTCAGCGGGGCTGAGGTGATGTTGCCTATCCTCACCACCTGGGGTCGGCCAGTCAAGAAGTCCAGGATCCAGTTGCAGAGGGAGGTGTTCAGTCCCAGCGTCCTACGCTTGGTGACGAGCTTGGAGGGGACAATGGTGTTGAACGCTGGGCTGTAGTCAATGAACAGCGTTCTCACATAGGTATTCCTCTTACATGTACAGTTGAAGTCGGAAGTTTACATACACTTAGGTTGGAGTCATTAAAACTCGTTTTTCAACCACTACACAAATGTCTTGTTAACAAACTATAGATCTGGCAAGTCGGTTAGGACATCTACTTTCTGCATGACACAAGTAATTTTCCCAACAATTATTTACAGACAGATTATTTCACCTATAATTCACTGTATCACAATTCCAGTGGGTCAGAAGTTTACATACACTAAGTTGACTGTGCCTTTAAACAGCTTGAAAAATTCCAGAATATGATGTCATGGTTATAGAAGCTTCTGATAGGCTAATTGACATAATTTGAGTCAATTCGATTTGTACCTGTGGATGTATTTCAAGGCCCACCTTCAAACTCACTGCCTCTTTGCTTGACATCATGGGGAAATCAAAAGAAATCAGCCAAGACCTCAGGAAAAAAATAGTTGACCTCCACAAGTCTGGTTCATCCTTGGGAGCAATTTCCAAAGGTACCACGTTCATCTGTACAAACAATAGTACGCAAGTATAAACACCATGCGACCACGCAGCCGTCATACCGCTCAGGAAGGAGACGTGTTCTGTCTCCTAGAGATGAACGTACTTTGGTGTGAAAAGTGCAAATCAATCCCAGAACAACAGCAAAGGACCTTGTGAAGATGCTGGAAGAAACAGGTACAAAAGTATCTATAACCACAGTAAAACGAGTCCTATATCGACATAACCTGAAAGGCCGCTCAGCAAGGAAAAAGCCACTGCTCCAAAACCTCCATTAAAAAAGCCAGACTACGGTTTGCAGCTGCACATGGGGACAAAGATCGTACTTTTTGGAGAAATGTCCTCTGGTCTGATGAAACAAAAATAGAACTGTTTGGTCATAATGACCATCGTTATGTTAGGAGGAAAAAGGGGGTGGCTGGCAAGCCGAAGAACACCATCCCAACCGTGAAGCACGGAGGTGGCAGCATCATGTTGTGGCGGTGCTTTGCTGCAGGAGGGACTGGTGCACTTCACAAACTAGATGGCATCATGAAAAATTTTTATTATGTGGATATATTGAAGCAACATCTCAAGACATCAGTCAGGAAGTTAAAGCTTGGTTGCAAATGGGTCTTCCAAATGGACAATGACCCCAAGCATACTTCCAAAATTGTGGCAAAATGGCTTCAGGACAACAAAGTCAAGGTATTGGAGTGGCCATCACAAAACCCTGACCTCAATCCTATAGAATATTTGTGGTCAGAACTGAAAAAGCTTGTGCGAGCAAGGAGGCCTACAAACCTGACTCAGTTACACCAGCTCTGTCAGGAGGAACGGGCCAAAATTCATCCAACTTATTGTGGGAAGCTTGTGGAAGGATACCCGAAACGTTTGACCCAAGTTAAACAATTTTAAGGGCAATGCTACCAAATACTAATTGAGTGTATGTAAACTTCTGACCCAGTGGGAATGTGATGAAAGAAATAAAAGCTGAAATAAATAATTCTCTGCTATTATTCTGACATTTCACATTCTTAAAATAAAGTGGTGATCCTAACTGACCTAAGACAGGGATTTTTTACTAGGATTAAATGTCAGGAATTGTGAAAAACTGAGTTGAAATGTATTTGGCTAAGGTGTATGTAAACTTCCGACTTCAACTGTATCTAGGTGGGTGAGGGCAGTGTGGAGTGCAATTGAGATTGCGTCATCTATGGACCTGTTGTGGCGATATGCAAATTGGAGTGAGTCTGGGATGACGAAGCTAATTTCCTGCAATTCCATCAATTCTGCTATGGGGTTTTGTACTGTGTATTTAAATACTGTATTCTCGACATAGCTCATCCTAATACTTCTACTACTGTAAAATGCATTTTAGTTTCACTGTTTATATACAACGCATATTTATTAATACAGTGCATTTGGAAAGTATTCAGACCCGTTGACTTTTTCCACATTTTGTCACGTTACAGCCTTATTCTAAAATTGTTAAATACTTTCCCCCCCTCATCAATCTACACACAATAACCCATAATGACAAAGCAAAATCAGGTTTTAGAAATGTTTGCAAATGTATAAAAAATTAAAACTTAAATATTTCATTTACATAAGTATTCAGACCCTTTACTCAATACTTTGTTGAAGCACCTAAAGTGCCTTGCAAAAGTATTCACCCCCCTTGGCCTTTTTCCTATTTTGTTTCATTACAACCTGTAATTAAAATTGATTTTTATTTGGATATATTTACACAAAATATTCAAAATTGGTGAAGTTAAATGAAAAAAATTACTTGTTTCAAAAAATTATATATATATAAAAATAAAAAAAATGAAAAGTGGTGCATGCATATGTATTCAAACCCTTTGCTCTGAAGCCCCTAAATAAGATATGGTGCAACCAATTACCTTCAGAAGTCACATAATTAGTTAAATAAAGTCCACCTGTGTGCAATCTAAGTGTCACATGATCTGTCACATGATCTCAGTATATATACACCTGTTCTGAAAGGCCCCAGACCACCAAGCAAGCGGCACTATGAAGACCAAGGAGCTCTCCAAACAGATCAGGGACAAAGTTGTGGAGAAGTACAGATCAGGGTTGGGATACAAAAAAATATCTGAAACTTTGAACAACCCACGGAGCACCATTAAGTCCATTATTAAAAAATTGAAAGAATTTGTCACCACAACGAACCTGTCAAGAGAGGGCCGCCCACCAAAACTCACGGACCAGTCAAGGAGGGCATTAATCAGAGAGGCAACAAAGAGACAAAAGATAACCCTGAAGGAGCTGCAAAGCTCCACAGCGGAGATTGGAGTATCTGTCCATAGGACCATTTTATGCCTTACACGCCACAGAGCTGGGCTTACGGAAGAGTGGCCAGAAAAAAGCCATTGCTTAAAGAAAATAATAAGCAAACACGTTTGTTGTTCACCAAAAGGCATATGGAAGAAGGGACTCTGGTCAGATGAGACTAAAATGTAGCTTTTTGGCCATCAAGGAAAATGCTATGTCTGGCGCAAACCCAACACCTCTCATCACCCAGAGAACACCGCCGCTAAAAAACATCCCCACAGCATGATGCTGCCACCACCATGCTTCACCGTAGGGACGGTGCCAGGTTTCCTCCAGACGTGACGCTTGGCGTTCAGGCCAAAGGCTATAATCTTGGTTTCATCGGACCAGAGCATTTTGTTTCTCATGGTCTGAGAGTTCTTTAGATGCCTTTTAGCAAACTCCAAGCGGAGTTTGCCAAAAGTCACCTCCCTGACCAAGGCCCTTTTCCCCCGACTGCTCAGTTTGGCCAGACGGCCAGCTCTTGGAAAAGTCTTGGTGGTTCCAAACTTCTTCCATTTAAGAATGATGGAGGCCACTGTGTTCTTGGGGACCTTCAATGCTGCAGACATTTTTTGGTACCCTTCCCCAGATCTGTGCCTTGACACAATGCTGTCTTGGAGCTCTACGGACAATTCCTTCGACCTCGTGGCTTGGTTTTTGCTCTGACATACACTGTCAACTGTGGGACCTTATATAGACAGGTGTGTGCCTTTCCAAATCATGTCCAATCAATTGAATTTAGCACAGGTGGCCTTCAATCAAGTTGTAGAAACATCTCAAGATGATCAATGGAAACAGGATGCAGCTGAGCTTAATTTCAAGGGTCTGAATAGTTATGTAAATAAGATATTTCTGTTTTCTATTTTTTATTTTGCAAAAAAATCTAAAAACCTGTTTTCACTTTGTCATTATGGGGTATTGTGATGTCATTATGGGGTATTGTGATGTCATTATGGGGTATTGTGATGTCATTATGGGGTATTGTGATGTCATTATGGGGTATTGTGATGTCATTATGGGGTATTGTGATGTCATTATGGGGTATTGTGATGTCATTATGGGGTATTGTGTGTAGATTGTGTGTAGATTTATTTGTGTACTTGTTTGACATTTTACTGCATTGTTAAGAGTCAGTAACATAAGCATTTTGCTGCACGGGTTAAAACATCTGCCTAACTGTTTTGAAAGTCAATTTGTTTTACAATCATTGTTGTTTTTAGCTGTACAGATTATGTATTTTGGATGTTTTCAGTGTATTTTGAATGCTTTCAGACAATGTGATGACTTTTTTTGCACAAAACAATTACAAAAAGTAAACTTGAGTTAAATGACTAAATCTGAGATCGCTACTTTTAGCATGTTAAATATAATCAAGAAGGAGACAGAACGCTAGCTTCTCTGTCCTTTTGGATGAGCTTCTTTCAATGGTCACTGACCAACGTATGAAGAAGAGAGGCATGCACCTGCAGCAGTAACACTCCAAAAGGTTGGCTCAGAAATAATAAATCATTCTTTTTAAAACACTTTAATTATTATACTCAGGTAGGCTAAGTTACCGTTTTACAGAATTTCATATGTGGAAACTCTACTACATGTGAAAATATGGTTTCATATGTGAAACATAGGCTCAACATGTGAAACAACTATTTAAATTGTGAAAATTCAATTTCACATGTGAAAATGAGATTTTGACAATTGAAGCTGCAAATTTGACATGCTTTTCTTTGTAAGGGTTTATATTCAGACTACCCTGATGAGATTTCCAACAACTAATATGACGTGACACTTTTTATTTTATTTTTATAAACAGTGAATATATTGTTGAAATGAACTGGAGGCTGTGAAACTCAGAGTGCATTTGAGGCTTTGTTATTATTTCCCACAATCACAGCTGCTCTTCCTCCTCTCACAAAATGACAAGTGGAGCTTAACAGGGAGAAACAAACGGTTACATTGGTGTTACATTTGTTTTTCTAAGCATTTTGATATTTAATTAGAATAACTCCGTGGGCTGATATTGCAGTGATGGGAATATGAAAACTAAGCAAAAAGTCTGAAATGTAAAACAACAGAAAAAGAAACAGAAATAGAACATGCTGCAAACGGCACCTTCCAGTTCTCTCCGCAGAGCGATGGCCTCTGACTCCATTTCTTTCCCTGTCACCACCGATGACAGGGCCAGGACCTTTGACCCATGGGCATGAGCTGTCAGCTGCAGAGGGATGTACCAGGGATAGAGAGAGAGTAGGGAGTGAACCTCACAGAACCTCAAGAGTTACACATCAGACAGCACAGCATCCTGACTATGTGGTCACTGACTGATTTGACGCAGAAGCATCTACCGTCTACTGTAGTTATAATAAAACAATTGAAACAAATAATTAAGGAATTAATATTTTTCAGACGGACGATAAAAGTACTGTAAAATGTTTTATTATAATCTTTCTTATTATGTGTAATTGTTCTGCTTTCACTCTACAGCAGGGGTACGCGCAATGCCGTCAGTGGTACGCCAAATAAAAATGTGATTCACATTTAATATATATATATATACATACATTTTTATTTGGCGTACCACTGACAGCATTGCGCGTACCCCTGCTCTAGAGTAAAAGCAGAACTGTCACGCCCTGACCTTAGAGATCCTTATTATTCTCTATGGTTGGTTAGGTCAGGGTGTGTTTCGGGTGGGAAAGTCTATGTTTTCTATTTCTTTGTTTTTGGCCGCGTGTGGTTCCCAATCAGAGGCAGCTGTCTATCGTTGTCTCTGATTGGGGATCCTATATAAGTTGTCATCTTCCTTTTGGGTTTGGTGGGATCTTGTTTTCTGTTTAGTGTCTGTGCCTGACAGAACTGTTCGCGTTAGTTTTTTTGTCGTTGTTATTTTGTTTTGGTGTCATCAATAAAAAGATGATCTACGCCTACCACGATGCACCTTGGTCCACTCTTCATTCTACAAACGAGAGCCGTTACAAGAACAATTACACATAATAAGAAAGATTATAAAACATTTTACAGTACTTTTATTATATATATTATATACACTACCGTTCAAAAGTTTGGGGTCACAGAAATGTCATTGTTTTCGAAAGAAAAGCAAAAAATTTTGTCCATTAAAATATCGTAAAATTGATCACAAATACAGTGTAGACTTTACAGATTGTTGTTGTAAATTACTATTGTAGGTGAAAACGGCAGATTTTTTATGTAATATCTGCATAGGCGTACAGAGGCCCATTATCAGCGACCATCACTCCTGTGTTCCAATGGCATGTTGTGTAAGCTAATCCAAGTTTATCATTTTAAAAGGCTAATTGATAATTAGAAAACAATTTTGCAATTATGTTAGCACAGGTGTTGTCCTGATTAAAGAAGTTTTTGAGCGAGAATTCAGACGACTTTCGAGTAGTAAGACGTATTAAAGCAACAGATACCATTAATAAGAAGGAGCTAGAAGCGTCTTATATGGTGAGCTACCGAGTGGCTAGGACAGGCAAGCCACATACTATTGTGGAGGACTTAATTATTCCTGCTGCCACAGATATGGCTGGGACAATGCTGGGGGAAAAGGCCAAAAAAACTATACAGACAATGCCTTCATCAAACAACACTGTTTCACGATGCATCAGTGACATGGCAGGAGATGTTTTGAAACAATTACTGCTTCGCATACAAGCCAGTGAATTCTATGGGTTACAGCTGGATGAGTCAACAGACGTGGCGACACGTTTTTTTTAATTGAGAGACGAGCTTAAAACTTCTTCAGGCTGCAAGCCCGACACCGGTACACTTATGACAACATCCAGCTCAAGTGCAGGGCGCGAAATTCAAAATATATTTTTTAGAAATATTTAACTTTCACACATTAACAAGTCCAATACAGCATTTGAAAGATAAACATCTTGTGAATCCAGCAAACATGTCCGATTTTTTAAATGTTTTACAGCGAAAACACCACGTATATTTATGTTAGCTCACCACCAAATAGAAAAAAGGACAGACATTTTTCACAGCACAGGTAGCATGCACAAAGCCAACCTAACTAACCAAGATCCAACCAAACTAACCAAGAAACAACTTCATCAGATGACAGTCCTATAACATGTTACACAATAAATCTATGTTTTGTTCGAAAAATGTGCATATTTGAGGTATAAATCAGTTTTACATTGATGCTACCATCACAGCTACCGTCAGAAATAGCACCGAAGCAACCAGAGTAATTACAGACACCAACGTCAAATACCTAAATACTCATCATAAAACATTTCTGAAAAATATATGGTGTATAGCAAATGAAAGACAAAGATCTTGTGAATACAGCCAATATTTCCGATTTTTTAAGTGTTTTACAGCGAAAACACAATATAGCGTTATATTAGCTTACTACAATAGCTAACACACAACAGCATTGATTCAAGGCAAACGGTAGCGATAGCACAGTTCGACAGATATATGAAATAGCATCCCAAAATGGGAATAAATTTCAATAATCTAATAAAACTATATTGAAAAAACATACTTTACGATGATATTGTAACATGTATCAAATAAAATCAAAGCCGGAGATAGTATTCGCCTATAACGACGGCTTTCCAGAAGGCGATTCCAGGTTCATCTTCGCGCTTTCGAAAAAACAGGAAATGGCGGACACGTCATTCCAAGAGGATTTATTCCACTTCAGACCAAGATAATCCATTCATTTCTTCTCTCACTTCCTCTTGACATCTAGGGGAAGGTGTATGACGTGTATGTATACCAATACGTATCATGCCCATTTATAGGCAAGCCTTTGAACAGAGACCTCGATTTCAGAAATCTCACTTCCTGTCAGGAAGTGGGCTGCAGAATGAGTTCTGTTTCACTCAGAGAAATAATTCAAACGGTTTTAGAAACTAGAGAGTGTTTTCTATCCAATAGTAATAATAATATGCATATTGTACGAGCAAGAATTGAGTACGAGGCCGTTTGAAATGGGCACCTTTTTCCAAGTTACTCAATACTCCCCCTGCAGCCATAAGAAGTTAAAGTTTTCTTTACTGACCATAATTTTCACTTGTCTGACCGCTTGCATGATGATGAGTTTCTCACACGACTGGTATATCTGAGTGATGTTTTTTCTTGCCTGAATAATCTGAATCTAGGATTACAGGGACTTTCCGCATCTATATTCAATGTGCGGGACAAAATTGAGGCTATGATTAAGAAGTTGGAGCTCTTCTCTGTCTGCATTAACAAGGACAACACACACGTCTTTCCATCATTGTATGATTTTTTGTGTGCAAATGAACTCAAGCTTACAGACAATGTCAAATGTGATATAGTGAAGCACCTGAATGAGTTGGGTCCGCAATTACGCAGGTACTTTCCCGAAACGGATGACACAAACAACTGGATTCGTTATCCCTTTCATGCCCTGCCTCCAGTCCACTTACCGATATCTGAACAAGAGAGCCTCATCGAAATTGCAACAAGCGGTTCTGTGAAAATTGAATTTAATCAGAAGCCACTGGCAGATTTCTGGATTGGGCTGCGCTCAGAGTATCCTGCCTTGGCAAATTGCGCTGTTAAGACTCTGATGCCCTTTGCAATCACATACCTATGTGAGAGTGGATTCTCGGCCCTCGCTAGCATGAAAACTAAATACATATGTGTGTGGAATATCTGTGGAAAATGATTTAAGACTGAGACTCTCCCATACAACCCAACATTGCTGAGATACGTGCATCCTTTCAAGCACACCCTTCTCATTAACCTGTGGTGAGTTATTCACAATTTTCGTTGGGAAAATAAGGTTTTATATGTAAGATGGCTATATAAAGAGCAAAATAATGTATTATTATTATATTATTATTTGTACACTGGTCCTATAAGAGCTCTTTGTCACCTCCCACGAGCTGGGTTGTGACAAAAACTCACACATTCTTATGTTTAATAAAAGTATCGTATAGTGTGTGTGTGGCAGGCTTACAATGATGGCAAAAAACAACATTTGAGAGTGCGCTGACCCTGGTGCTAGAGGGGGTACGCAGCTGGAGGTTGAATGTTTGAAGAGGTATGGCACTATAAAAGTTTGGGAACCACTGCTCTACAGGATATTGAACTGTATGTGGATTGTGTGTACATTCTATTGTCTATTTTTGTCAGTATATACTGTTTATTGCTGTCAGCAACATTTCACCAGGTCATATTCCTGGTACATGTAAATGTTAGGTGTGCAGATAAAACCCCCTCTACCTTGTATATATCCTTTACAGCAGCCATGTTGTTGTGAGCGGTCTGTATGCGAGGCTCCATCTCCTCTCTAATCTTATTGACCAGCTCCTCTTTAGACTGGACATTAAACGCCAGCTCAGCTGTCCTGTTGCTTAGCTCAACATCCTGAGGAAAGGGGAGAACAGCTGTCATTCATTCATTCATTCATTCAGACATTCAGTCAGTAATTCAGTCAGCCAGTCAGTCAATAAGTCAGTCAGTCAGTCAGTCCGTCAACTTGAGAGTACAATGAGTTCTTATTACCTCTGACCCCGGTAGCCACTGACCTCTGATTGATTGGCAGCCGGTGCGAGGCTGGGGTCTGATTGGTTGTAACCCTGTGTTGGTCTGAGATCTGATTGGTTGGTTCCTGATGTGGATTTGGGCCTCCTCTGGGACAGCTCCAATAGGGAGGAGGTGAGGTTACCTAGGGCAACCAAGACATCAGCAGACTCCTCCTCCAGAGACAGTTGATTGGCTAGAGTCCTATTCACTTGGGCAGTCAGATTCTCCTTTATCTGCTGCATGTCTGCCAGTCTGAGAGAGAGAAAGAAAGAGAATGAGAGAGAGAAAGAGAGAGAACGAGAGAGAGAGGGGGGAGGGTGTTAGATCATTCAGTGTTTTGATTCTTGACACACTCGCGTGCACACACACGCACACAAACACACACAATCAAATCATCAATCAATCAAATGTATTTATAAAGCCATTTTTACATCAGCCGATGTCACAAAGTGCTGTACAGAAACCCAGCCTGAAACCCCAAACAGCAAGCAATGCAGATGTAGAAGCACGGTGGCTAGGAAAAACTCCCTAGAAAGGCAGGAACCTAGGAAGCAACTTAGAGAGGAACCAGGCTCTGAGGGGTGGCCACACACTCTCCCACACACACCCTTCCACCCATGCACCCACCAAATTGCTCTGAAAGGTTACGATTAAATCCCCAGAAGCAAGCAGACTAGTGCTGGTATGAGGGTAATCAATTTCTTGGCTCCTGCCTGCTCCCATCGTGGCGTGGCGTGGCCACCGGAGGTTTTTGCATGGTTCCGTTGAGCTTTGGGGGTAATCCTCAGCGCAATCTCACGCTAGGAGATGCTGCTCCCTCCATGCTGCTCCCTCCATGAAAGCAGCCCCAGAAAGCAATTCGCTTAAAGAGGAGGGAAGAGAGCTGTTCCCCTGTGGCTAAATGTCTTATTTTCATAACTCCAGTGTAGCCTAAGTACCAGTCTCTTTAGCTAGCGTTCCACTCCTTGCCACTTCTTGTCATTGCAAAAGAGACTGGCTTTCTGCAATCTTCAAATATGAACATTCTATCATTAATGAGCTTGAGGAGATCAGAGGATTTGATCCTGATTCGATAACCCTCATAGCTATCATCCAATCACAATGTTTATGCAAATTAGACTGATAGTATATTTTCCTAACTTAATTCATGAATTTGATTGGAAACATTCTATCATTGGGCATTCTGATGTAATACATTTAATTGTAAACATAAACATTGGGCGTGGGGAGAACAGAGGATTCCCGTTTATTGGATTTTTAACACCAGCCCATACAATCACATCAAACCAGAGAAGCTCTCGCCATTCAAACTTCCCCTCCAGTTCATTGTGAACTGGAGGGGAAGCCTATTTTATACCCAGCAATCAAGAGCAAGGTGCTATATACAGTACCAGTCAAAAGTTTGGACA
Organism: Salvelinus alpinus; assembly: GCF_045679555.1. NCBI lineage: Eukaryota > Metazoa > Chordata > Actinopteri > Salmoniformes > Salmonidae > Salvelinus > Salvelinus alpinus. Next base: position 31,859,947 of record NC_092103.1, on the reverse strand, counting down.
CACCTACTCATTCAAGTTTTTTAAGCAAGCAAGAATTGAGTACGAGGCCGTTTGAAATGGGCACCTTTTTCCAAGTTACTCAATACTCCCCCTGCAGCCATAAGAAGTTAAAGTTTTCTTTACTGACCATAATTTTCACTTGTCTGACCGCTTGCATGATGATGAGTTTCTCACACGACTGGTATATCTGAGTGATGTTTTTTCTTGCCTGAATAATCTGAATCTAGGATTACAGGGACTTTCCGCATCTATATTCAATGTGCGGGACAAAATTGAGGCTATGATTAAGAAGTTGGAGCTCTTCTCTGTCTGCATTAACAAGGACAACACACACGTCTTTCCATCATTGTATGATTTTTTGTGTGCAAATGAACTCAAGCTTACAGACAATGTCAAATGTGATATAGTGAAGCACCTGAATGAGTTGGGTCCGCAATTACGCAGGTACTTTCCCGAAACGGATGACACAAACAACTGGATTCGTTATCCCTTTCATGCCCTGCCTCCAGTCCACTTACCGATATCTGAACAAGAGAGCCTCATCGAAATTGCAACAAGCGGTTCTGTGAAAATTGAATTTAATCAGAAGCCACTGGCAGATTTCTGGATTGGGCTGCGCTCAGAGTATCCTGCCTTGGCAAATTGCGCTGTTAAGACTCTGATGCCCTTTGCAATCACATACCTATGTGAGAGTGGATTCTCGGCCCTCGCTAGCATGGGGAGAACAGAGGATTCCCGTTTATTGGATTTTTAACACCAGCCCATACAATCACATCACACCAGAGAAGCTCTCGCCATTCAAACTTCCCCTCCAGTTCATTGTGAACTGGAGGGGAAGCCTATTTTATACCCAGCAATCAAGAGCAAGGTGCTATATACAGTACCAGTCAAAAGTTTGGACACACCTACTCATTCAAGTTTTTTAAATGAATTTTTTACTATTTTCTACATTGTAAAATAATAGTGAAGATATCAAAACTATTAAATAACACATATGGAATCATGTAGTAACCAAGTGTTAAACAAATTAAAATATATATAATATTTGAGATTCTTCAAAGTAGCCACCCTTTGCCTTGCTGACAGCTTTGCACACTCTTGACATTCTCTCAACCAGCATCATGAGGTAGTCACCTGGAATGCATTTCAATTAACAGGTGAGCCTTGTTAAAAGTGAATTTGTGGAATTTCTTTCCTTCTTAATGCGTTTGAGCCAATGAGTTGTGTTGTGACAAGGTAGGGGTGGTACACAGAAGATAGCTCTATTTGGTAAAAGACAAAGTCCATATTATGGCAAGAACAGCTGAAATAAGCAAAGAGATATAACAGTCCATCATTACTTTAAGACAAGGTCAGTCAATGCAGAACATTTCAAGAACATTGAACGTTCCTTCAAGTGCAATTTTTTAAAAACATCCAAACTTTTGACTGGTACTGTATACATATACAGAAGACAGAGATGTGTAAGTTAGAAGTTGATTCATATGCTAGCATATTAATCCATCATTCGTATGCTAGTCTACAGTGCATTTGGAAGGTATTCAGACCCCTTGACTTTTTACACATTTTGTTACGTTACAGCCTTATTGTAAATTTGATTAAATATTTTTTCCCTCATCAATCTACACACAATACCCAATAATGACAAAGGAAAAACAGGTTTTACAAAAAAAAAACATGTATGATTTGGACATGATTTGTTAAGGCACACACCTGTCTATATAAGATCCCACAATTGACAGTGCATGTCAGAGCAAAAACCAAGCCATGAGGTCGAAGGAATTGTCCGTAGAGCTCCGGAACAGGATTGTGTCGAGGCACAGATCTGTGGAAAGGTACCAAAAAATGTCTGCAGCATTGAAGGTCCCCAAGAACACAGTGGCCTCCATCATTCTTAAATGGAAGAAGTTTGGAACCATCAATACATCTCCTAGAGCTGGCCGCCCGGCCAAACTGAGCAATCGGGGGAGAAGGGCTTCAGTCAGGGAGGGGACCAATAACCAGATGGTCACTCTGACAGAGCTCCAGTGGTCCTCTGTGGAATTGGGAGAACCTTCCAGAAGGACAACCATCTCTGTAGCACTCCACCAATCAGGCCAGAAGAAAGCCACTCCTCAGTAAAATGCACATGACAGCCTGCTTGAAGTTTGCCGTGAGGCACCTAAAGGACTCTGACCATGAGAAACAAGATTCTCTTGTCTGATGTTACCAAGATTGAACTCTTTGGCCTGAATGCAAAGCGTCATGTCTGAAGGAAACCTGGTACCATCCCTACGGTGAAGCATGGTGGTGGCAGCATCATGCTGTGGGGATGTTTTTTAGCGGCAGGGACTGGGAGACTACTCAGGATCGAGGGAAAGATGAACGGAGCAAAGTACAGAAATATCGTTAATGAAAACCTGCTCCAGAGCGCACACGACCTCAGACTGGGGCGAAGGCGACAACCACCTGTGCTATGCAAGAACATTTTGTGCCAATGAATTGAAGTTGAACATCTTCTAACGCATCCGTTGAATTAAATGTGCAATACAAAAGTGTAGTGCCTAGGCCTATTTTATTAAAGAAACCCTGACTGTTGACATACGCAACAGATCGCAAAGCAGGGAATCCCCATTCCACATTGAGCTAATTTTTGGAAATGGCAAGTTCACCTTTTCCTCCATAAATGCATATCAAGTGCAAGTACGCTTCCCAGCAGCTCACATTAGCAGGATGGGGGGCCTTTTCATTAGGAGGGGCCTCTTTTTTTTATTTATTTTTTTATTTCACCTTTATTTAACCAGGTAGGCTAGTTGAGAACAAGTTCTCATTTGCAACTGCGACCTGGCCAAGATAAAGCATAGCAGTGTGAACAGACAACACAGAGTTACACATGGAGTAAACAATAAACAAGTCAATAACATGGTAGTCAATAACATTTTAGCTACCGTGGATAGCTAAAATAATGATAAACACTTCCTCAATTTAAATATTAGACCTATGGGGACACCTATAGCCTACCTTTGGCAGACCAGTACTAGTGATCATTGTAGCCTTTTATCGTCTAGATGTTGAAATATCTCCATGCCTAGAATAAAAACCACCAGACTCATTTGAATGAAAAAAAAATCTAATTACATGGGGCAGTTTAGAAAAATGAATCCAGTGCACATGCTAGGATAATCATGACATAACCAACGTCTCTAGTAATACTATAGCTGTCTCTCTATCCCCCCATTAAACTTTCCTTGACAATTCATTTGATAGTGTAACGACTCTCCTCCTCCTCTTCATCCGAAGAGGAGGAGCAGGGATTAAACCAAGGTGCAGCGGGTTGTGAATACATATAGATTTATTTGCTGACGAAGACGAACACAAAAACTTATACTTGCATAAACTACAAAACAACAAACGACGTTAAACAGACCTGAACTGGTGAACATAAAAAACAATGCACTCATGAACAGGAAAGAACGAACGAGAGACGAGACAGTACCGTGTGGTGCAATAAACACAGACACAGCGACAACCACCCACGACAAACAATGTGAAACAACCTCCCTATGTATGTCTCTCAATCAGAGGAAAACGAAAACACCTGCCTCTGATTGAGAGCCATACAAGGTCAATTAAACCTGACACTTAACATAGAACAAACACAGACTGCCCACCCATCTCACGTCCTGACCCACTAAACACAACAATACAAAAGGAAAACAAGGTCAGGAACGTGACAGATAGTCAACTAATGTTAGGCGTTAGGCTATGCTATAATGTAGCCTAGACATTCTTTCTGATCGACTACAGCCAGGAAGATGAGCCTAGTTTTTTTTTTTTATACGTTTTTAGGGAAGGAAAAATGTGATTTGTGTGTCTGAGGTGTGCAGGTGACTTTGATTGATGAGTCTTTTTAGGGTGTGTGTGTGTCTGTGTGAGTTCACTAATTCTCTCCATGTCCATTCAGAAACGTTGTCATGGAACATATGAATGTTGTTTCCAACTCCCCATCAGCAACTGCCGTAAATCCGTCTGCATATTGAACATTGAGATTGCCGAAAGACCAGTCTCTTTGGCAATGACAAGGAGTGGCAAGGAGTGGAATGTTAGCTAAAGAGAGCGGTACCCAGGCTAACTCCAGTGTGCTCTAAACAGCTGCTATAAAGAGCAGGATTCATGACCTTGTTTTGTGGGGCACCACTACAGCTAACACCACACCTGGGTCCTATTTGGGAGAAATATCCCGAGGAGAAAAGGAGAGGAGCAACAACATTGTGTAAATGAAGTACTGTGTTGAGATATTGCTTCAAGGGACATGTCTGTTTTTATCCATGCAGGTTAACAGGCTTTTTTGCACCTCATGTTGAGCCTTTAAAATGATGTTGTGTTGGAGGAATGGTGCGGCAAGAAAGAGAGAGAGAGAGAAAGAGGGGCCGTGTGTGTATCTGCGTGTGTACTGTGTAGGTTTGTATGTATGTTTAGATTAGAGATTAGAGAGTTTAATAGTCACATGTACAGGGTTACAGATGTATTACAGGGTACAGTGTAATTCTTGAGCTCTGAGCTCCAAAAATGCAGGACATATTAACAACTGTGGCAATGATACATATCCATTGTGGTGGAAGCATGGAGGGAGCAGCAGGGGAGCGGCAGGAGGGAGAGTGGGAGCAGGGAGGGAGCAGCAGGGGGGCGGCAGGAGGGAGAGTGGGAGCAGGGAGGGAGCAGCAGGGGGGCGGCAGGAGGGAGCAGCAGGGGGGCGGCAGGAGGGAGAGTGGGAGCAGGGAGGGAGCAGCAGGGGGGCGGCAGGAGGGAGAGTGGGAGCAGGGAGGGAGCAGCAGGGGGGCGGCAGGAGGGAGCAGCAGGGGGGCGGCAGGAGGGAGAGTGGGAGCAGGGAGGGAGCAGCAGGGGGGCGGCAGGAGGGAGAGTGGGAGCAGGGAGGGAGCAGCAGGGGGGCGGCAGGAGGGAGAGTGGGAGCAGGTTGCTGACTGGTGGTGGTTATTCAGCAGTCTGATGGTCTGGGGGTAGAAGCTATTGGCCAGTCTTACTCTTTTTTTTGCCATGATGCTCCTGTACTGCCTGCGTCTGAGTGATGGAAGCAGGGAGAACAGGCCATGGCTTGGGTGGCTGGAGTCCCTGATGATATTCTAGGCCTTCCTGCGACACCTGGTATTGTAAGTGTCCTGGAGGGCAGACAGTGTGCACCCAATGGTGCGTTCGGCTGAGTGTACCACCGTCTGTAGCACCTTGTGGTCCGCGGCGGTGGAGATGCCATACCAGGCTGTGATGCAGTTCGTCAGAATGCTCTTGATGGTGCTCCTGTAGAACACTGTGAGGGCCCTCGGGGACAGGCCAGATTTCTTCAGCGTCCTGAGGTTGAAGAGTCGCTGTTGTGGCTTCTTCACCACGTTGTCCATGTGGTTTGACCATTTCAGCTCCTCTGAAATGTGTACGTCAAGGAACGTGAAGTGGTCCCACGCTGTCAGAGTGCCTACCTCTTCCCTGTAGGCCATCTCGTTTTTGTTGGTATTCAGGCCTACTGCTGTTGTGTCGTCAGCGAACTTGATGATGGAGTTGGAACTGTGTGCGGCCACGCAGTCGTGGGTATACAGGGAGTACAGGAGGGGACTGAGTACAAACCCTAGTGGGGCCCCCGTGTTGAGAATCAGTGTCGAGGAGGTAATGTTGCCTATCTTCACCCCCTGGAGGTGTCCCGTCAGGAAGTCCAGGACCCAGTTGCATAGGGAGGAGTTCAGTCCCAGGGCCGTTAGCTTTGTGGTGAGTTTAGAGGGCACTATGTTATTGAAGGCCGAGCTGTAGTCAATGAACAGCATCCTCACATATGTATTCCTTTTGTCCAGGTGGGTGAGGGCAGTGTTCAGTTCATTGTCGATTGCGTCGTCCGTGGATCTGTCAGGGGTATCGGCGAATTGGAGAGGGTCGAGTGTGTCGGGGAAGGAGGAGGTGATACGGTCTTTGACTAGCCTCTCGAAGCACTTCATGATGTGTGTCTGTGCGTGTGTGTGTGTGTGTGTGTGTGTGTGTGTGTGTGTGTGTGTGTGTGTGTGTGTGTGTGTGTGTGTGTGTGTGTGTGTGTGTGTGTGTGTGTGTGTGTGTGTGTGTGTGTGTGTGTGTGTGTGTTCCTGTATGCCTGCCTACGTGTGTTCTTCCACATGCCTGCATATGTGTGTGTGATATGTGTAGTTACTCACTGCTCTGTGAGGTTGCTGATGTATTCCTTTGTAGAGTTGTCCTCCAGTAGGTCCATCAGTAGAGAGTAGGTCTGGTTGGAGGCCATGAACGCCTTGGTAGCTATAGACTCTATACGACCAGACATCTCTGTGTGGCTGACAGATAGAGAGAAAAACAGATAGGGTATTAGATATATGGGCCTGACAACCACACCTGGGTTCAAAAAGTATTTGTTTGACTTCAGCTTGGTTGATCTTGTCTGCCGCAATGGAACTGAATAGAACCAAAAATGCAAGCTCAAACCCTGCCCATCCTGGCACTCCTGGCACTTCAATTATTTGACAAAAAACAACTGGTCTGCTGAGGAGAAGTCAAATGGATTCCAGCTATTGAGTCAATCTCTCCATTTCCTCTCACTAGACCTAATGTATTTCTTCTGCATAATAAGGTTTTGTATTGTTGTCATTGATTGAGGGTGTCTGTGGCAGGCCAGCCATTGTGCGACTGACAGATGGAAGAGGCAGGGCCTACATTAGGGGAGATGACCTTTGTTTGCCATAATTGGCCACTTAAAGTCTATTGAACTCCACTGACTTACCTTTTCATAAGGACCTCTGATTGGTTCACCGCTGAGTTCCATCGGTTGGGCACCGGTGGCACCTCGAAAGGAATGACCTTTGGAAAAGCATAGAAAAAATGTATGAAATGAAAGCGTGCAGAGGTGGCAGGCTAGCAGACAAAGGAAAACTGTCTGAGGACAAGGTGCTACACATGCTCTGGATAGGATGTGACGTCAGTTGATTTAAAACCTGAATCGTGACCATGCACAGTTATCAGCTAACCTTACATGACCCCAGGACCAGTGTTAAACTCACAGAAAGTAGACTGACTCAATAAAGTCATTTCAGGAAGTCATACTGAAGGCTCCAACTACAGCACATATTCACTCACTAACGTATACAGAGTCAATGTTTCCATTTACAAGTCGTAGTGCATAAATGTTGACTATTTCACTGTGTGACATTTATTTTGAGAAAGTGCTAATAAAATAGAGGAAAGTGAATCACAGTATATGACACGCAAAGATGTTCTCTTCCTATTTCAGAGCCGTTCTGCTTGTTAATGTGGAATTGCAATGCTCTGGCTCCAGGTTTGCGCGCACACACACACACACACACACACACACACACACACACACACACACACACACACACACACACACACACACACACACACACACACACACACACACACACACACACACACACACACACACACACACACACACACACACACACACACACACAGCCAAAACAAGCGCTCTCATTTCCCCAAAACCACATAACATGGCAGCCATATTCATAATAGATACCAAGCTGCTGCTAGTGAGCATGGAGTGACTGGGAAAAGCTTGAGCTGTGGGTGCAGAACAAATTGTTCATTTCATTTGAGCGTCAGTCAGAGAAACTGTGTGCTCTCTCTTTGCTCTCTCTCCATGGTAGGGATATGGAGCTTCAGAGGGAGAAATACTGCACTTTAGCCATCACTGTGGATCAATACATTACACCTCTACTGAATCATCAGTATCCTTCCCAGGATAAAAAATGCCAAAATACTTGAAATGGACAAATGACTATCTACCTCGTCAGCATATATTGTGTGAGCTCTACTGTATACATGTGAGCTCTACTGTATACATGTGAGCTCTGCTGTATATGTGTGAGCTCTGCTGTATACATGAATGTATGATACTGCTTATTATAATAAGATAAACTATAGTTATGACTGCTTCAAATGATTCAACAGCAGGCATCGATGTGTCAGAGACAGTGGCTGTGTCCCAATAAAATCCCCTTTCTACTGAAATGTGCACACGTTCACTACTTCCCACAAAAACAATAGCCTTAGATTGGTGGAGGATGGCTAGTGTGAGTGTCCACCATATTTCTTATGCCAGTCATTTACTTTCAAATCAGTGAAGGGAAGTGAACAAGTGCACACTTTGAGAGGAAGGAGAAATACAGATGTAGGATCTTAATTTGACCATCCTGTTTCAGGATTTAATAATTGTAGTGTATTTGAGGTTTAAAAAGACTTCTGAAGTTTTTAATTTCTACTTTGAAATTTCAGACAATTTTCCCTTACGAAAAATGTATCAACCCCTACAAAAATGTTGATTAATTAAAATAATTATAAATCACATTTCCTGTTGCTGTAGGATCATTTTCTGGCTGTAGCAAACTGGCTCAAATTAAGATCCGACATCTGTAATTAGGACATAGCCAAAGTGAGAGTAAATGTCCCACTGACCATGTTGTCCAGGTCCAGTGTTGCCTGCTTCAGCTGTGTCTGTGCACTTCTGACCACTGATACAGCGTCAGCAAGGGTACTACACAATGTTCTCCGCCTGTTCTCATTCCCCTCCTCCTTTTTCTCCTCCTCCTGCTCTTCCTCCATGCTGGCACTACAATGCATAGCTGGGGTAACATGGTGCAGCTGGGCTGAGAGAGTGTGTGTAGACGTCTCCACGAGAGCAAACTGTTTAACCAAGGCTTCCTTTGCCTCTGCAGAGAAACACAAAAACACTGATGTGAGAGAAAAACACACAGCATGGATCGTTACATGGATCCTTTTAATTCCATTTCAATGTTATTGTTATTTAGGACACAAGTACTGCCAGCCCCTTTATAGTAGGACTTTGTAGTGGAACTGTTGCGTTTGATTTTCTTTTCTTTAAAAAAACGTTTTATTTAACCTTTATTTAACTAGGCAAGTCAGCTAAGAACACATTCTTATTTACAATGACGGCCTACATATGATCATGGATTGCATGTGGTCAGTCGTCAATTCTCAGACTGAATTCACTGTTTGTGCTAAAAACGCTCTCTGTATGTCCGGGTGCCTTTGGTTATTGTTGTAGCTTTATGGTTAAGTTGTTTATTGCAGTGTGCCTCGCTGGTGTGACCTTCTGGCTCTATCTGTGAGAGGAGGGTGTTTACTGCATCCTCTGTGGGATGTTATCCTGCGTTTATGTGTCTGTGTCCGTCTCTCTCTCTCTCTCTCTCTCACTCTCTTGCTCTCTGTGTGTGTGTGTGTGTGTGTGTGTGTGTGTGTGTGTGTGTGTGTGTGTGTGTGTGTGTGTGTGTGTGTGTGTGTGTGTGTGTGTGTGTGTGTGTGTGCGTGCGTGTGTGTATGTACAGTACCAGTCAAAAGTTTGGACACACCTACTCATTCAAGGGTTTTTCTTAATTTTTACTATCTTGAAGGAGTTCTCACATATGCTGAGCACTTGTTGGCTGCTTTTCCTTCACTCTGCGGTCCAACTCATCCCAAACCATCTCAATTGGGTTGAAGTCGGGTGATTGTGGAGGCCAGGTCATCTGATGCAGCACTTCATCACTCTCCTTCTTGGTCAAATAGCCTTTACACAGCCTGGAGGGGTGTTGGGTCATTGTCCTGTTGAAAACAAATGATACTCCCACTAAGCACAAACCAGATGGCATGGTGTATCGCTGCAGAATGCTGTGGTAGCCAGGCTGGTTAAGTGTGCCTTGAATTCTAAATAAATCACAGACAGTGTCACCAGCAAAGCACCACCACACAATCACACCTCCTCCTCCATGCTTCACGGTGGGAACCACACATGCGGAGATCATCCGTTCACCTACTCTGCGTCTCACAAAGACACAGCGGTTGGAACATAAAATCTCAAATTTGGATTCATCAGACCAAATGACAGATTTCCACCAGTCTAATGTCCATTGCTCGTGTTTCTTGGCCCAAGCAAGTCTCTTCTTCTTATTGGTGTCCTTTAGTAGTGGTCTCTCTGCAGCAATTCGACCATGAAGGCCTGATTCACGCAGTCTCCTCTGAACAGTTGATGTTGAGATGAGTCTGTTACTTGAACTCTGTAAAGCATTTATTTGGCCTGCAATCTGAGGTGCAGTTAACTCTAATGAACTTATCCTCTGCAGCAGAGGTAACTCATGAGAGCCTGTTTCATCTCAGCGCTTGATGGTTTTTGCGACTACACTTGAAGAAACTTTCAAAATTCTTGAAATGTTCTGCATTGACTGACCATCATGTCACGAAGTAATGATGGACTTTCATTTCTCTTTGCTTATTTCAGCTGTTCTTGCCATAATATGGACTTGGTCTTTTACCAAATAGAGCTATCTTCTGTATACCACCACTACCGTGTCACAACACAACTGATTGGCTCAAACGCATTAAGGAAAGAAATTCCACAAATTAACTTGTAACAAGGCACACCTGTTAATATAAATGTATTCCAGGCGACTACCTCATGATGCTGGTTGAGAGAATGCTAAAAGTGTGCAAAGCTGTCATCAAGGCAAAGGGTGGCTACTTTGAAGAATCTCAAATATCAAATGTATTTTGATTTGTTTAACACTTTTTTGGTTACTACAGAGCAGTGTAGCCTTTTTAGCAATGTGGCAGTGTACCAGCTTGCTGTGGAGAGCGGTCGGACAGGCATAATCCTGATTAGAGTTCTCATCATAATGAAGAAGAGGGATTCAAAATTCGCTAGCTGCATGTCTGTCATACAAACAGGGATTAAGATGGTCACACACAGTTCTGCCTGCCTGCTATGAACTGTATTGTTGGAATTTAGCCTCCATTCGGTCTATGTCAATGAGCCTGTAAGCCTTTTATGGTACTTTTTCCCCTCTGCTCATAAGATAATGAGAAAGTCAGCATGTGTGGAGAGAAGATTGTAAGGCTGGTTGACTCCTGATACATGCTGATTCTGTCTCTTTCCATCCCATTATGTTTGGTTTTATCATTATATTGTTGTGTTACATCTTTAACAATGTCAAGCTGAACAGAGTCAGCTAGGCACGGACAGTCATTCCGGGTGCAGCTCGGTGTCCGCTATTCTAGGTATACTAGACAGTATAGTATGGGATAGCGTGATGCTATTGTTATCTACAGTATGAGCTAGGCCATGTGTCAGGTATAATGGACAAATAGGAGCACAGTGGTTAACAGCATTGGCAGTCAGATTTCTGCTGATATGTCCTGACTGGTTGAATGAAAAGGACAAACTGTTAGAATGTTTTCTGATTGGTCATGTGGAATGAGTGGGTGGCTGATGATTGGTTACCTTGGATAGCCAGGAAGTCCTCCAGCGCATTGGGCAGGCTGTCCTCCCCCTGATGCCCACGCTCGTGATGCTGTCGCTCATGAAGCTGTCGCATGTGATACTCGCGCACATGATGGTGGTGCCCATAGCCACTCCGGCAGTCGAAGCGTGCTAGGAGATTCTCCAAATCCTGCAACCGAGCCTTCAGCCTCCCTGCCTGTATAGGAAAACACCAGAACAGCAGACAATGGAGGATTTGTGGGAGAGATTGTCAATGATAAAAAATATATAAAGCCAGGCCTCTGTGATTAAACACATTACTGGCTGGGGTGCCAATCACTCTCAGAGTAGGCAATTAGCAGGCTCAAACTGTGTGTGAGTGTGTGTGTGTGTGTCGCTGCTAAGCACTAGCAGGTGAGCAGGTTGGTGGAGATGGCACTCCTAAAAATGAGTGGCACAGCGGTCTAAGGCACTGCATCTCAGTGCAAGAGGTGTCACTACAGTCCCTGGTTTGAATCCAGCCTGTATCACATCCGGCCGTGATTGAGAGCCACATAGGGTGGTGCACAATTTGCCCACTGTTGTCTGGGTTTGGCCGGGGTAGGATGTCATTGTAAATAAGAATTTGTTCTTAACTGACTTGCCTAGTTAAATAAAGGTTAATTTACAAAAATGATAATACCCTTTCATTTATTCACTGCTGCCCCCCATAGGTAAAATCACAGTTCTTATACTAGGCCAAGTACCACAATTAGGCTACTCAAAATACAAGACAATAGTGTATCTTGTGTTTTAAATACTCCTTCCAGGAACAAAGGAACATACAGATCAAGCGAGGAAAGGAGAGGATTTCTTCCTGTTTCTTTACTGTCCCTCTATCTCTCTCCACCCCCTTTTTTCTCTGCTGTCTGTAGAAGGGATGAAGGTGTGCAGAAAGCCAGCGGTCAGAGAGAGAAAGAGATGAGAGAGAAAACACAAACTACTTTAGCAAGAACAAGGATACTTTACAGAAACTACACAATTCTGCTATTAGCTTTGCCTGCAGAGAGCAGCCACTGTATAGAGTGTGGAACATACTGTATGAGACATGTATTTGGTGCTAATCTCTGGAGACATGAGAAAGAAACTGGATCATTAAAGCAACTGTCTGCTTTCCAAATGGCACCCTGTTCCCTATATAGTGCAGTGCACTACTTTTCACCAGGGCCCATAGGGGCACTATATAGGGAATAGGGTGACATTTGGGATACAGTTCAGCGTCTATTTCTGTAGCTGTTTTTGTATCAGTGACTTCACATTGACTTCAGTCTGATTTATTATTTATCTTGGTTTTTGAAAAGAGGACAGATGGCCACCATTGTTAGATTACAAACACACCCTTGGGTAGGAGTTTGAATAGACTTACTAATTGTTGTTTTGGAGCTAATTTTATTATGCAATGGCGATGGGTCAATAACAACAGCGGGGAGGGGGGGGGGTTTAAGGGACCACGTATGTGTGAAATGTTTTTATGGGTTTTATAGTAAAGACATTTACAGTAATTTAACTGTGGCAGTGAGCAAGGGGATGGGGTTTCAAATACTCTCATGAGTGCCAGGTAGGTAAGACCTTTAACTATGATGGCTGTGCCCTAAGCAACACGCAGGGGAGCGGGTCGAGAGCTTCGAGTTGCTCGTTCCTCCTCCAAATCACTAAGGGCTTAAAATGGTCCACACACGCACAGACGTGAAGAAGGTGTGACAGTGCCTCTTACCCCTCTAGTTACTGCCCTTGTTATCATGGAGGTGCTTTCCTTGAGCATGATATGCCGGCATAGGGGTGGAGGGGCAAGACCATGCAGGATCTTAAAGACAAGGCTTGCATCTACATACTGCTTAAAGCTATCCAGACTGAATAAATTATGTTTGTGGATGATGTAGTAGGCTTGATTACCAACAATGACGGATCAGCCTACAGGGAGGAGGTGAGGGCCCTGGAGGAGTGGTGCCAGGAAAATAACCTCTCCCTCAATGTCAACAAAATGAAGGAGCTGATCGTGGACTTCAGGGAACAGCAGAGGGAGAACGCCCCTATTCACATCGACAGGGCTGTAGTGGAGAAGGTGAAAAGCTTCAAGTTCCTTGGCGTACATATGACTGACAATCTGAAATGGTCCACCCACACAGACAGTTTGGTGAAGAAGGCGCAACAGCGCCTCTTCAACCTCAGGAGGCTGAAGAAATTTGGCTTGGACCCTAAGACCCTCACAAACTTTTACAGATGCACAATTGAGAGCATCCTGTCGGGCTATATTACTGCCTGGTACGGCAACTGCACCACCTGTAACCGCAGGGCTCTCCAGAGGGTGGTGCGGTCTGCACAACACATCACCGGGGGGACACTGCCTGTCTTCCAGGACATCTACAGCACCCGATGTCACGGGAAGGCCAAAAAGATCATCAAGGACATCAACCACCCGAGCCACTGCCTGTTCACCCCATTACCATCCAGAAGGCGAGGTCAGTACAGGTGCATCAAAGCTGGGAAAGAGACTGAAAAACAGCTTCTATCTCAAGGCCATCAGATTGTTAAATGGCCATCACTAGCCGGCTCCCACCCGGTTACTCAACCCTGCACCTTAGAGGCTGCTGCCCTATATACATAGACATGGAATCACTGGTCACTTTAATAATGGAACACTAATCACTTTAATAATGTTTACATACTGCTTTACTCATCTCATATGTATATACTGTATTCTATTCTACTGTATTTTAGTCAATGCCACTCCGACATTGCTCGTCCTAATATTTAGATATTTTGTAATTCCATTATTTTACTTTTAGACTTGTGTGTATTGTTGTGATTTGTTAGATACTACTGCACTGTTGGAGCTAGGAACACAAGCATTTCGCTACATCCGCAGTAACATCTGCTAAATATGTGTATGTGACCAATACAATTTGATTAGAATTTGATTTGAACTGCTTGGTTTGTTTTCAAAAATCTTAAGTGTTTGTTTGTGAAGTGATTAAATTGGTTTCAGAATAGAAATGGCAACAGCACCAACCTCGATTGCATGGCGCGACAGAGGGTGTTGCGGACAGCCCAGTACATCACTGGGGCCGAGCTACCTCCCATCCAGGACCTCTATATCAGGTGGTGAGAAAGGAAGGCCCGGAAAATCATGAAAGACTCCAGCCATCCAAGCCAAATACTGTTCTCTCTGCTCCGCATGGCAAGCGGTACCGGTGCATCAGGCTCTGACACCAACAGGCTCCTGAACAGCTTCTATCCCCAATACTGCTAAACAGCTAACAAAATGGCTACACTGACTATCTGAGTTAACCCTTGTATTTATTTTAAAGATGGCTAGTCAACATACCCCTATACATACTGTATCTACCTCTATCACTTCAGTATCCCTGCAAATTGTAAATATGGTATTGGAACTGACCGTGTATATAGCTTTTACTTTCTCGTGTTATTATACATTTTTATTTCTCGTGTGTTTTTGTTGTATCATATTTTATTTTTTAGTACTATATTGATATTGATTACTGCTTAGTTAGAGCTTGCAAGAAAGGCATTTCCCTGTACTTGGGCACGTGACATCAAAACCTGAAACAAACTGAGCCTGCATGCCACAGAGAGGCCCAGATAGCACTTGCAGCTAGTGTGGGAGAAACAACCAGAAGGAGAATTGGTGATTTCGGAGGGGGTTAGACTACTAAGCTTGAGTGGCAGGTTTGATGAGAGGGGCGGCCAGATGAACAGGGTGGGATGACTTGAAAGCGTGCATTCAGATTCACAGATTCTATTTCCAGTATTGATTGAGATATATTCTTGTACGATGATATGGCCTCTTAGTGGATTAAAGCCTCATGTGTCTCATCTTAGTAGCACCCTCTAGTAGCTCATAGCCTCCAGTCTTATCCTAGTTTTGTGAAATCAAAACATTATGTGCTGAGCCCAGCTGTTATCTTACTACTTATTTTGGCAAAAAAATACTAATGATTTGGAAATTCAGTGTTTGTGAGTATTTACCCATGCAACATAACTGTAACAATTTACTAACTTTAAATGTGGCATGAACACAACCAGTCATGATGTTTTCATCGGATTGTCAAACAAATCACTTTAAAAAGCAAGTTACCTTCGCACTTTCATCCAAAATAACTCCAGCATCCGAACAGTGCACTGTAACTATCTCACCACAGAATGCAGCGAGCGAGCAAAACAGAACCCCTCTTTCTTACTATACATGTATCTGATGCTTTCTGGTCAAAAAGAGTATATCAGACAGACAGAGAGAGCGAAAGACAGACAGGAGCAACACTTTTACCTGCTCCTTGACTAGCCCATAGCAGACGGGGCACTCCTCACACTGGTGTGTGGCTCTGTTGTGGAAGTAGTTGAGCTCACATTGATCACACTTGTACCCCACGAAGCCCTGGCGGCAGGGACAGGTGCCGTTGGTGTGGCACTGCATGGAGCTGGAACCCATTGGGTCACAATTACAGGCTGAGAGGAACAGGGGGAGACAGGGGTGGAGAGAGGGACAGGGGGAGGCAGGGGTGGAGAGAGGGACAGGGGGAGGCAGGGGTGGAGAGAGGGACAGGGGGAGGCAGGGGTGGAGAGAGGGACAAGGGGAGGCAGGGGTGGAGAGAGGGACAGGGGGAGGCAGGGGTGGAGAGAGGGACAGGGGGAGGCAGGGGTGGAGAGAGGGACAAGGGGAGGCAGGGGTGGAGAGAGGGACAGGGGGAGGCAGGGGTGGAGAGAGGGACAGGGGGAGGCAGGGGTGGAGAGAGGGACAGGGGGAGGCAGGGGTGGAGAGAGGGACAGGGGGAGACAGGGGTGGAGAGAGGGACAGGGGGAGGCAGGGGTGGAGAGAGGGACAGGGGGAGGCAGGGGTGGAGAGAGGGACAAGGGGAAGAATTAGAATTAGACATTGCATGTGTGCGTGTTACATTTTTAACTTCTTATTGTTATCAGAATGACTTGTTTTAGCACATGTTTTGATATGTCTTAGTGTTTGCACATAAGGACTTCTAGCCCCAATCACAGTATAGGCTACTGTAGCTACCTCTGCAGCCCCGTGAGGAGAAACCAAAGAAGCCCATACGACATGTGCTGCACAGCCGCCCCTCCACTCCCAGCCGACACACACACTGGCCTGTGATTTGGTGGCAAGGCATGGAAGATGAGCCAATGGGGTTACAGGTGCACCTAAGAAACGTAGAACGTCATTCACATAACACTTACGAATGAAAGGAAACAGAACCACTGCATTTCTAAGTATGGAACCATAGATACAGTGGGGAGAACAAGTATTTGATACACTGCCGATTTTGCAGGTTTTCCTACTTACAAAGCATGTAGACGTCTGTCATTTTTATCATAGGTACACTTCAACTGTGAGAGACGGAATCTAAAACAAAAATCCAGAAAATCACATTGTATGATTTTTAAGTAATTCATTTGCATTTTATTGCATGACATAAGTATTTGATCACCTACCAACCAGTAAGAATTCCGGCTCTCACAGACCTGTTAGTTTTTCTTTAAGAAGCCCTCCTGTTCTCCACTCATTACCTGTATTAACTGCACCTGTTTGAACTCGTTACCTGTATAAAAGACACCTGTCCACACACTCAATCAAACAGACTCCAACCTCTCCACAATGGCCAAGACCAGAGAGCTGTGTAAGGACATCAGGGATAAGATTGTAGACCTGCACAAGGCTGGGATGGGCTACAGGACAATAGGCAAGCAGCTTGGTGAGAAGGCAACAACTGTTGGCGCAATTATTAGAAAATGGAAGAAGTTCAAGATGACGGTCAATCACCCTCGGTCTGGGGCTCCATGCAAGATCTTACCTCGTGGGGCATCAATGATCATGAGGAAGGTGAGGGATCAGCCAAGAACTACACGGCAGGACCTGGTCAATGACCTGAAGAGAGCTGGGACCACAGCCTCAAAGAAAACCATTAGTAACACACTACGCCGTCATGGATTAAAATCCTGCAGCGCACGCAAGGTCCCCCTGCTCAAGCCAGCGCATGTCCAGGCCCGTCTGAAGTTTGCCAATGACCATCTGGATGATCCAGAGGAGGAATGGGAGAAGGTCATGTGGTCTGATGAGACAAAAATATAGCTTTTTGGTCTAAACTCCACTCGCCGTGTTTGGAGGAAGAAGAAGGATGAGTACAACCCCAAGAACACCATCCCAACCGTGAAGCATGGAGGTGGAAACATCATTCTTTGGGGATGCTTTTCTGCAAAGGGGACAGGACGACTGCACCGTATTGAGGGGAGGATGGATGGGGCCATGTATCGCGAGATCTTGGCCAACAACCTCCTTCCCTCAGTAAGAGCATTGAAGATGGGTCGTGGCTGGGTCTTCCAGCATGACAACAACCCAAAACACACAGCCAGGGCAACTAAGGAGTGGCTCCGTAAGAAGCATCTCAAGGTCCTGGAGTGGCCTAGCCAGTCTCCAGACCTGAACCCAATAGAAAATCTTTGGAGGGAGCTGAAAGTCCGTATTGCCCAGCGACAGCCCCGAAACCTGAAGGATCTGGAGAAGGTCTGTATGGAGGAGTGGGCCAAAATCCCTGCTGCAGTGTGTGCAAACCTGGTCAAGAACTACAGGAAACGTACGATCTCTGTAATTGCAAACAAAGGTTTCTGTACCAAATATTAAGTTCTGCTTTTCTGATGTATCAAATACTTATGTCATGCAATAAAATGCAAATGAATTACTTAAAAATCATACAATGTGATTTTCTGGATTTTTGTTTTAGATTCTGTCTCTCACAGTTGAAGTGTACCTATGGTAAAAATTACAGACCTCTACATGCTTTGTAAGTAGGAAAACCTGCAAAATCAGCAGTGTATCAAATACTTGTTCTCCCCACTGTATATAATAATTATACCACGGCTAAGGTCTGTTCTTAGACACGACACAACCCCTGAGGTGCCTTATTGCTATTATAAACTGGTTACCAACATAATTAGAGCAGTAAAAATAAATGTTTGTCATATCCCTGGTATACGGTGTGATATATACGTGCATCAAAGCCGGGACCAAGAGACTGAAAAACAGCTTCGATCTCAAGGCCATCAGACTGTTAAACAGCCATCACTAACATAGAGAGGCTACTGCCAACATACATACTAAAACCACTGGCCACTTTAATAAATTGATTTAATAATGGTATCACTAGTCACTTTAAATAATGCCACTTTAATAATGTTTACATATCCTATATTACTCATCTCATATGTATATACTGTATTTTATACCATCTATTGCATCTTGCATATGCCGCTCGGCCATCGCGCATCCATATTAATATGTACATTATCTGATTCCAATCCTTTACATTGTGTGTGTATATAAGGTAGTCGTTGTGAATTTGTTAGATATTACTGCAATGTCGGAACTAGAAGCACAAGCATTTCACTACACTCGCATTAACATCTGCTAACCATGTGTATGTGACCAATAAAATTAGATTTGATTTGCTATACCACAGCTGTCAGCCAATCAGCATTCAGGGCTCGAACCACCCAGTTTATCATTAATAATAATGACTTATTCTATTTCTATGATCAGAACCAATTTTAGAGTCAGAATGACAATAGAACCATATAGAAGATTCCAGAATCGCTTTAAGATTTCCTGTACCTCTCACAGCCTACTCCAGACTGCAGGTTGAAGAAGCCCACCTCACACTGACCACAGTCTCGCCCGGTCACATGACTAAGGCACAGACAACTTCCTGTTTGGGGGTCACAGTCCTCCAATGACCCAGAAGTCCCTGCAGGACTGCAGCCGCAGCCTGGGAGAAGACACAACCACACGTCAACATCATGTCAAACACACAAAAAACACATGTAAATCACATAACCTCACATCAAATACTGTATCAAAAAGTATAGTAGCCTAAACGGGCTAAAGCGTTATCAAAACAGAACACAGATCCAACAAAGTATGCAAAAGGTACACGTCATATACATCATCCAAACAGTTCACTTAACATAGTGTCACAAATGAAGTCAACCACTGAAGCTTATTCTTCTATCAATGTTGTGGCAATTGTATATTTCCCGCCCTCTGTCCATTCACTATCTGCTATTCATTCACTCAATCTTCTATTCCTTCGCTCTATCCTTCACTCTATCGTCTAGACAGGGTTAAATTAAAAAAACCTATCTCTCTGTAGGCCGTGTCCTGTCTGCCCTGCGTGCCTGGCTTTGTGTTATCTAGGACAGTGCAGAGACAGAGGAGACCATCTACTGTACATGTACATAGTACTTCAATCAATCAATCACCTAACCAAACCTACATGAACACATTGCCTCAATCAATCACCCCAACTACACTGACTCTGTACCGGTACTCCTTGTATATAGCCTGTATAAAGCCTCATTATTGTTATTTTATTGTGTTACTATTTTCTTTTCATCCATTTGCAAATGTTCTTACTTTTTAAGTGCATCGTTGGGAAAGGGCTCGAAAGTAAGCATTTCACGGTAAAGTATACAACTGTTGTAATCGGCGCATGTGACAAATAAAATTAGATTTTATTTGAATGACTGAGCAGAGCAGACACAGGTTGCGTCCCAACTCGCACACTGCACAAAAAAATACATGTTTTATTGTCACATGGACCGGATAGGTGCCGTAAAATGTGTTGTTTTACAGGGTCAGCCATGTTATTAACACTGCGCCCCTGGAGGAAATTAGGGTTAAGGTCCTTGCTCATAGGGCAAATCAACAGATTTCATCTTGTCAGCTCGGGTACTCAAACCAGCGACAGTTTCAGGCCCAACACAATAACCGCTAAACTACCTGCCGCCCTAAAGGATCTATGGGCCCAGGTCAAAAGTAGTGCACTATATATGGAATAGGGTGCCATTTGGGATGCAGGATACAGTAGATGACAGAGGGAGAGGGTCACAAGTCTCCCTGACTCTTACTGTCTCCTTCCACACACACGCACACACACACACGCACACACACACACACACGCACACACACGCACACACACACACACACACACACACACACACACACACACACACACACACACACACACACACACACACACACACACACACACACAGGAAAATATGGCTGCCCCACAGACACCCCACAGATACTGTAGGCAGGGGTGAAAGTAGATACTCCGGGTAGCCATTTGATTAGCAGTCTTATGGATTTGGGATATAAGCTGTGCAGGAGCCTTTTGGTCTCAGACTTGGCGCTCCAGTACCACTTGACGTGCGGTAGCAGAGAGAACGGACTGTGACTTGGTTGACTGGAGTCTTTGACAATTGTTAGGGGCTTCCTCTGACACCGCCTGGTATAGAGGTCCTGGATGACAGGGAGCTCGACCCCAGTGATGTACGAGGCCGTATGCACTACCCTCTGTAGCGCCTTGCGGTCAGGCACCAAGCAGTTGCCATACCAAGCGGTGTTGCAGCCAGTCAAGATGCTCTCAATGGTGTAGCTGTAGATCTTTTTGAGGATCTGAGGGCCCATGATACTTCTTTTCAGCCTCCTGAGGGGGAAGACGCGTTGTCGTGCCCTCTTCACGACTGTGTTGGTGTATGGGGTTGTAGATGGAACATCTCTGTTGTTATAGGTTACTGGTGGACACAGACATCTCAGAACATATCTGTTGCTATAGGCTACTGGGGGACACAGACATCTCATAACATCTGTTGCTATAGGCTACTGAGGGACACAGACATCTCAGAACATATCTGTTGCTATAGGCTACTGAGGGACACAGACATCTCAGAACATCTCTGTTGCTATAGGCTACTGGGGGACACAGACATCTCAGAACATCTCTGTTGCTATAGGCTACTGAGGGACACAGACATCTCAGAACATCTCTGTTGCTATAGGCTACTGGGGGACACAGACATCTCAGAACATCTCTGTTGCTATAGGCTACTGAGGGACACAGACATCTCAGAACATCTCTGTTGCTATAGGCTACTGGGGGACACAGACATCTCAGAACATCTCTGTTGCTATAGGCTACTGGGGGACACAGACATCTCAGAACATCTCTGTTGCTATTGGCTACTGGGGGACACAGACATCTCAGAACATCTCTGTTGCTATAGGCTACTGGGGGACACAGACATCTCAGAACATCTCTGTTGCTATAGGCTACTGAGGGACACAGACATCTCAGAACATCTCTGTTGCTATAGGCTAATGGGGGACACAGACATCTCAGAATATATCTCTCTCTACATTTGTGTATGTTCCTTCTCTTCCTCTTTCTCCCTGTACCTCGGTGTCTCTATTTCTCTTTCTCTCTATTTACCACACTCTTTTTCTTTCTTTCTATCTCAATCTGTACCTCTCTCTTTCTTTCTCTATGTCTCGCTCTCATAACCCTACTCTACTCGCTCTCATGTTTATCAGGATAAAACTTGGATAAAACTACCCATGTGAGAGACGCAGACTCGGTCTCAACTTTTAAGTCTTTACTGAAGACTCATCTCTTCAGTGGGTCATATGATTGAGTGTAGTCTGGCCCAGGAGTGTGAAGGTGAACGGAAAGGCTCTGGAGCAACGAACCGCCCTTGCTGTCTCTGCCTGGCCGGTTCCCCTCTCTCCACTGGGATTCTCTGCCTCTAACCCTATTACAGGGGCTGAGTCACTGGCTTACTGGTGCTCTTTCATGCCGTCCCTAGGAGGGGTGCGTCACTTGAGTGGGTTGAGTCACTGACGTGATCTTCCTGTCTGGGTTGGCGCCCCCCCCCTTGGGTTGTGCCGTGGCAGAGATCTTTGTGGGCTATACTCGGCCTTGTCTCAGGATGGTACGTTGGTGGTTGAAGATATCCCTCTAGTGGTGTGGGGGCTGTGCTTTGGCAAAGTGGGTGGGGTTATATCCTTCCTGTTTGGCTCTGTCCGGGGGTATCATCGGATGGGGCCACAGTGTCTCCTGACTCCCCCTGTCTCAGCCTCCAGTATTTATGCAGTAGTTTATGTGTCGGGGGGCTAGGGTCAGTTTGTTATATCTGGAGTACTTCTCCTGTCTTATCCGGTGTCCTGTGTGAATTTAAGTATGCTCTCTCTAATTCTCTCTTTCTTTCTCTCTCTCGGAGGACCTGAGCCCTAGGACCATGCCTCAGGACTACCTGGCATGATGACTCCTTGCTGTCCCCAGTCCACCTGGCCATGCTGCTGCTCCAGTTTCAACTGTTCTGCCTGCGGCTATGGAACCCTGACCTGTTCACCGGACATGCTACCTGTCCCAGACCTGCTGTTTTCAACTCTCTAGAGACCGCAGGAGCGGTAGAGATACTCTTAATGATCGGCTATGAAAAGCCAACTGACATTTACTCCTGAGGTGCTGCACCCTCGACAACTACTGTGATTATTATTATTTGACCATGCTGGTCATTTATGAACATTTGAACATCTTGGCCATGTTCTGTTATAATCTCCACCCGGCACAGCCAGAAGAGGACTGGCCACCCCTCATAGCCTGGTTCCTCTCTAGGTTTCTTCCTAGGTTTTGGCCTTTCTAGGGAGTTTTTCCTAGCCACCGTGCTTCTACACCTGCATTGCTTGCTGTTTGGGGTTTTAGGCTGGGTTTCTGTACAGCACTTTGAGATATCAGCTGATGTACGAAGAGCTATATAAATAAATTTGATTTGATAAGAAAATGTACTCTTTCTACTAACAAAATACTGTAGTTGGAAGGTCAACTGATCAGGGCAGACTGCTCTCTGCATCATTCCCAGAACCCCTTTTAAGTGACACCATTACCTTATACAGATGAATTAAGATACAGAATCTGTAGGTCTATGACTTCTATTCACTCTAAGAGAGCCTGTAAAACGAAATGTTCTGCCACTTTACAACCACTCCAACGCCACTTCAGTCCCTGTGGAGTTCCTAATGGCACGTTTAACCAGACTCTTTTACTCCACCTGAAATCTTTTGGACATAAAAGCAATGTTGAGGAAATCTTATTTGACTCAGAAAAGGATACATATATGATAGCTGATATATATAAGAAATGCAGAAAGACTCTCCAACTGATAATCTCTTAGAAAAAAATATAAACTCTTGGAATCAAGAATTCAAAATAATTGATTATAGGCACAAGATCGAGGGAGTGTTGGAACAAAAGTAATGAAATGACCGTTAAGGAAAATGTACGCTTAATCCAGTATAAAATAATGTATAGAATGTACAAGAGACTAAATTCACATGTTCTACAGCACAACGGCAGAGTCATGTGTAAAGTATAAAACTAAGAAGGACTCAATAATTCATGCCTTCTGGGAATGTTATAAAGTCCAAAAGTTATGGGCGGAGTTAGAAAGCTGGCTGTCAGAAGTTTTACGATGTAAGTTTACTTTTAATCCGTCTATCTGCATATTTCAAGACATGGAATATGAGGGTGAGGTGACCATACTTTTCTCGTCAATGATTTTGAAAACTTAAAAACTTAAAAACTACTTAAAAACTAGAAACCAAATGCTCCTCCATCACTACAACAGTGGATGAATTAAATATATTATTATTGAAATATTGAAAAGGTCTGGGCTACGGAGAAAAATAGAACAGTACAATTTGACACCATATGGCATAGAGTGCTACAAGCACTGGAATGTTCCAGGGATGAAGGATGAGGGGGAGTGTGGTTGTGAGATATACATGATGTGTATGGTTGTGGTGGGAACATGTGGGTCTGAACAGGTGTGATGTCATTGATGTTTGTAGAAATGTGTGTGTTTGTTTGTTTGTTTATGTATGGTTGTTATTGTTTGTACAAATTTGTACCAAAAAAATGACTCCTTTCCTAATTATTATTTTCCTGAGCATTCCATCCGTCTGCTATCAAGAATCTTTAGACTCTTTAGAATTGTGAGAATTGCTGAAATCCAGTTGATATATCAGTAAGAGGAAAGCACTTTCAAAACCCTCAAGAAGAGCTCGTTATGAAGGCACACTGACACCCACACATAAAGGACAAGTACACAAATACACAAACACACAATATAACACATGCACTAACACACTTTGAAATGTACAGACTCACACATTCAGATACATGTCACCATATTTCTAATGCATTCTTCATTTAAAATCTCTTCGATGTAAAGTCCCCTGTTTAGGGGACCTGCGTGGTTCTGGAACCTGTTCCAACCAACATTTTAGCTTAGAAAACGATCTGTGGACACTGTAGATCGAAATGGCTTGCAATGAGCAGTAGCCCTGATTCTCACAGACACAGGAATATGTCTCTTCTGCCTGTACGAAGCAGGGATGTCCCTCCTACCTTTTAATTCACTCTTCCGACTGTCCATCAACTCCTGGCTGAACCCTACATCACAGCCACTGGAACGCTTACATCATAACGCAGCAGGAGAGTGGTTTCGTCACGGTAGCAGATTCGGAGATCGATTTATAGCCAGTAATCTAAAATGATTAATAGATTTTAAACCCCCCAATTTTTTGTTGTTGTCATAGACAGACGAGATTAATATGGGGCGTGTTCTTAACGAGTTCAGGAAGCTAAACTTCTGTGAGATGTTCACAGCGATGGGGCAGATGTTTTGATCAAGAGAGACCTTTACAAAATACTGGATGTACGTTTTCTCTGACTAAATATATAAATATGTATTTTACAGTTATAAAGAAGGTGAAATCTTATACTTATTTGTTTAATTATTCTTTATTTATAAAAAAATATAAGTAATTTCAAGTCTTATTCTTACAGTTTTGTTGAATTGGAAATACATTATATAACATTTTTTATATTTTCATATTTTTATCATATTTGTACTGTGTACTTGAGCTTGTGTTCTCAAAAGTGACTACACCTACACTATTCTTTACTCCAAAGGTGAGATTTGAACCTTTCTTGGAGTCTGGATCATTAGTAGTTATTGTTAATGGCCCTCTCATGATAAATAATTACTTTTGGGGATTATGTAGATTACATTTTCCATTACATTTAGTTACATTTAAGATGTAAAATTGTGTATTTCCCCTTAATTAAAAACCTGCAACTCTAACCCAACCCTATATACACCCTTCCCAAGTTTCCACACTCACGTTTGCACTTCTGGGCCAAGGTGCGGTCCAGGGTGTCCCCATAGTAACCTTGTCGGCAGCGTTGGCAATGGTCTCCCTCGGTGTGTTTTAGGCACTTCAGGCAACGGCCCGTCATGTGATCACACACGCCCAGCGCGTTGGGGTCCACATTATCGTTACAGTCGCACTTCTCACACGGTTGAACCGGCCCTGACCGGCCCAGGGGGTCGCCGTGGAAACTGTCCTCGCACATCTCACATCTGATGCCTGTGGAGAGAAGGTGTGTGTGTGTGTGTATATGTGTGTTTGTGTGTGTGTCGGGGGGTGACAGGTGACAGGTTTTTTGATAGGTGAGTTATGAATGATGTTGGGCTGGAGGGTTTGGGGGCCATTTTCATTTCAACCTAAATCAATATCTGGTAATGAAATTCTGGAAATGAATGAATGGCCCAAACCGGACAAAGGAATATGGACATTTTAATTCAAACACTGTGCTCTACATGATAGGATCATGACTAATTTTATCAAGACAGTGAGGACACCAGTACAGGTTTTATTAAAAATCTGTCAGCCAATTTCTGGAAATCTGCTTCACTGAGCAAGCAATGAACTCAATGGCTGTGTCCTAAAAGACACCCTATTCCCTACATATTGCACTACTTTAGAATAGGGCCCAAGCTCTGGTCAAAAGTAGTGCACTATATAGGAAATAGTTTGCAATTTGGGATGCAGCCCAGTTTAACCCTGGTGAGGTCTGCTCATCATGGGAAAATGGAATGGTTTGTTCCCATTATCCGACATCTACCAGTCATGTAATATGATCTCAGCTCACCCCTCTGTCCTGAAGGGCAGTTGGTACAGACCACCTCCCCCGTCTCCGTCATTTGAGCACAGCTGGTACGGTCCGGGCAGGGGCAAGGTCTGCAGTCATTGGGCGTGCCAATCAACGCGTTGCCATAGTAACCGTCCAGACAACGCTCGCAGGTTGGTCCTGTGGTGAAGTCAATACACACACACACACCTGGAGTAGAGAGAGGAGCAGAGGCAGTTACAACACACACACCTGGACTAGAGAGAGGAGAGGAGGCATTTACAACACACACACCTGGAGTAGAGAGAGGAGAGGAGGCATTTACAACACACACACCTGGACTAGAGAGAGGAGAGGAGGCATTTACAACACACACCTGGACTAGAGAGAGGAGAGGAGGCAGTTACAACACACACACCTGGACTAGAGAGAGGAGAGGAGGCATTTACAACACACACACCTGGACTAGAGAGAGGAGAGGAGGCATTTACAACACACACACCTGGACTAGAGAGAGGAGAGGAGGCATTTACAACACACACACCTGGACTAGAGAGAGGAGAGGAGGCATTTACAACACACACACCTGGACTAGAGAGAGGAGAGGAGGTAGTTACAACACACACACCTGGACTAGAGAGAGGAGAGGAGGCATTTACAACACACACACCTGGACTAGAGAGAGGAGAGGAGGCAGTTACAACACACACACCTGGACTAGAGAGAGGAGAGGAGGCATTTACAACACACACACCTGGACTAGAGAGAGGAGAGGAGGCATTTACAACACACACACCTGGACTAGAGAGAGGAGAGGAGGTAGTTACAACACACACACCTGGACTAGAGAGAGGAGAGGAGGCATTTACAACACACACACCTGGACTAGAGAGAGGAGAGGAGGCATTTACAACACACACACCTGGACTAGAGAGAGGAGAGGAGGCATTTACAACACACACACCTGGACTAGAGAGAGGAGAGGAGGCATTTACAACACACACACCTGGACTAGAGAGAGGAGAGGAGGCAGTTACAACACACACACCTGGACTAGAGAGAGGAGAGGAGGCATTTACAACACACACACCTGGACTAGAGAGAGGAGAGGAGGCATTTACAACACACACACCTGGAGTAGAGAGAGGAGAGGAGGCATTTACAACACACACACCTGGACTAGAGAGAAGAGAGGAGGCATTTACAACACACACACCTGGACTAGAGAGAGGAGAGGAGGCATTTACAACACACACACCTGGACTAGAGAGAGGAGAGGAGGCATTTACAACACACACACCTGGAGTAGAGAGAGGAGAGGTGGCATTTACAACACACACACCTGGACTAGAGAGAGGAGAGGAGGCATTTACAACACACACACCTGGACTAGAGAGAGGAGAGGAGGCATTTACAACACACACACCTGGACTAGAGAGAGGAGAGGAGGCAGTTACAACACACACACCTGGACTAGAGAGAGGAGAGGTGGCATTTACAACACACACCTGGACTAGAGAGAGGAGAGGAGGCATTTACAACACACACACCTGGACTAGAGAGAGGAGAAGAGGCAGTTACAACACACACACCTGGACTAGAGAGAGGAGAGGAGGCATTTACAACACACACACCTGGACTAGAGAGAGGAGAGGAGGCATTTACAACACACACACCTGGACTAGAGAGAGGAGAGGAGGCATTTACAACACACACACCTGGACTAGAGAGAAGAGAGGAGGCATTTAAAACACACACACCTGGACTAGAGAGAAGAGAGGAGGCATTTACAACACACACACCTGGACTAGAGAGAGGAGAGGAGGCAGTTACAACACACACACCTGGACTAGAGAGAGGAGAGGAGGCATTTACAACACACACACCTGGACTAGAGAGAGGAGAGGAGGCAGTTACAACACACACACCTGGACTAGAGAGAGGAGAGGAGGCAGTTACAACACACACACCTGGACTAGAGAGAAGAGAGGAGGCATTTACAACACACACACCTGGACTAGAGAGAGGAGAGGAGGCAGTTACAACACACACACCTGGACTAGAGAGAGGAGAGGAGGCAGTTACAACACACACACCTGGACTAGAGAGAGGAGAGGAGGCATTTACAACACACACACCTGGACTAGAGAGAGGAGAGGAGGCATTTACAACACACACCTGGACTAGAGAGAGGAGAGGAGGCATTTACAACACACACCTGGACTAGAGAGAGGAGAGGAGGCATTTACAACACACACACCTGGACTAGAGAGAGGAGAGGAGGCATTTACAACACACACACCTGGACTAGAGAGAGGAGAGGAGGCATTTACAACACACACACCTGGACTAGAGAGAGGAGAGGAGGCATTTACAACACACACACCTGGACTAGAGAGAGGAGAGGAGGCATTTACAACACACACACCTGGACTAGAGAGAGGAGAGGTGGCAGTTACAACACACACACCTGGACTAGAGAGAGGAGAGGAGGCATTTACAACACACACACCTGGACTAGAGAGAGGAGAGGAGGCATTTACAACACACACACCTGGAGTAGAGAGAGGAGAGGAGGCATTTACAACACACACACCTGGACTAGAGAAAAGAGAGGAGGCATTTACAACACACACACCTGGACTAGAGAGAGGAGAGGAGGCATTTACAACACACACCTGGACTAGAGAGAGGAGAGGAGGCATTTACAACACACACACCTGGACTAGAGAGAGGAGAGGAGGCATTTACAACACACACACCTGGACTAGAGAGAGGAGAGGAGGCATTTACAACACACACACCTGGACTAGAGAGAGGAGAGGAGGCAGTTACAACACACACACCTGGACTAGAGAGAGGAGAGGTGGCATTTACAACACACACCTGGACTAGAGAGAGGAGAGGAGGCATTTACAACACACACACCTGGACTAGAGAGAGGAGAGGAGGCAGTTACAACACACACACCTGGACTAGAGAGAGGAGAGGAGGCATTTACAACACACACACCTGGACTAGAGAGAGGAGAGGAGGCAGTTACAACACACACACCTGGACTAGAGAGAGGAGAGGAGGCATTTACAACACACACACCTGGACTAGAGAGAAGAGAGGAGGCATTTACAACACACACCTGGACTAGAGAGAGGAGAGGAGGCATTTACAACACACACACCTGGACTAGAGAGAGGAGAGGAGGCAGTTACAACACACACACCTGGACTAGAGAGAGGAGAGGAGGCATTTACAACACACACACCTGGACTAGAGAGAGGAGAGGAGGCAGTTACAACACACACACCTGGACTAGAGAGAGGAGAGGAGGCATTTACAACACACACACCTGGACTAGAGAGAAGAGAGGAGGCATTTACAACACACACACCTGGACTAGAGAGAAGAGAGGAGGCAGTTACAACACACACACCTGGACTAGAGAGAAGAGAGGAGGCATTTACAACACACACACCTGGACTAGAGAGAGGAGAGGAGGCAGTTACAACACACACACCTGGACTAGAGAGAGGAGAGGAGGCAGTTACAACACACACACCTGGACTAGAGAGAGGAGAGGAGGCATTTACAACACACACACCTGGACTAGAGAGAGGAGAGGAGGCATTTACAACACACACCTGGACTAGAGAGAGGAGAGGAGGCATTTACAACACACACCTGGACTAGAGAGAGGAGAGGAGGCATTTACAACACACACACCTGGACTAGAGAGAGGAGAGGAGGCATTTACAAC
The DNA here is from genome assembly GCF_045679555.1 of Salvelinus alpinus. Lineage (NCBI taxonomy): Eukaryota > Metazoa > Chordata > Actinopteri > Salmoniformes > Salmonidae > Salvelinus > Salvelinus alpinus. The sequence goes on along the minus strand of NC_092103.1, from coordinate 31,830,042 downwards.
ACACACACCTGGACTAGAGAGAGGAGAGGAGGCATTTACAACACACACACCTGGACTAGAGAGAGGAGAGGAGGCATTTACAACACACACACCTGGACTAGAGAGAGGAGAGGAGGCATTTACAACACACACACCTGGACTAGAGAGAGGAGAGGTGGCAGTTACAACACACACACCTGGACTAGAGAGAGGAGAGGAGGCATTTACAACACACACACCTGGACTAGAGAGAGGAGAGGAGGCATTTACAACACACACACCTGGAGTAGAGAGAGGAGAGGAGGCATTTACAACACACACACCTGGACTAGAGAAAAGAGAGGAGGCATTTACAACACACACACCTGGACTAGAGAGAGGAGAGGAGGCATTTACAACACACACCTGGACTAGAGAGAGGAGAGGAGGCATTTACAACACACACACCTGGACTAGAGAGAGGAGAGGAGGCATTTACAACACACACACCTGGACTAGAGAGAGGAGAGGAGGCATTTACAACACACACACCTGGACTAGAGAGAGGAGAGGAGGCAGTTACAACACACACACCTGGACTAGAGAGAGGAGAGGTGGCATTTACAACACACACCTGGACTAGAGAGAGGAGAGGAGGCATTTACAACACACACACCTGGACTAGAGAGAGGAGAGGAGGCAGTTACAACACACACACCTGGACTAGAGAGAGGAGAGGAGGCATTTACAACACACACACCTGGACTAGAGAGAGGAGAGGAGGCAGTTACAACACACACACCTGGACTAGAGAGAGGAGAGGAGGCATTTACAACACACACACCTGGACTAGAGAGAAGAGAGGAGGCATTTACAACACACACACCTGGACTAGAGAGAAGAGAGGAGGCATTTACAACACACACACCTGGACTAGAGAGAGGAGAGGAGGCAGTTACAACACACACACCTGGACTAGAGAGAGGAGAGGAGGCATTTACAACACACACACCTGGACTAGAGAGAGGAGAGGAGGCAGTTACAACACACACACCTGGACTAGAGAGAAGAGAGGAGGCATTTACAACACACACACCTGGACTAGAGAGAGGAGAGGAGGCAGTTACAACACACACACCTGGACTAGAGAGAGGAGAGGAGGCAGTTACAACACACACACCTGGACTAGAGAGAGGAGAGGAGGGATTTACAACACACACACCTGGACTAGAGAGAGGAGAGGAGGCATTTACAACACACACACCTGGACTAGAGAGAGGAGAGGAGGCAGTTACAACACACACACCTGGACTAGAGAGAAGAGAGGAGGCATTTACAACACACACACCTGGACTAGAGAGAGGAGAGGAGGCAGTTACAACACACACACCTGGACTAGAGAGAGGAGAGGAGGCAGTTACAACACACACACCTGGACTAGAGAGAGGAGAGGAGGCATTTACAACACACACACCTGGACTAGAGAGAGGAGAGGAGGCATTTACAACACACACCTGGACTAGAGAGAGGAGAGGAGGCATTTACAACACACACCTGGACTAGAGAGAGGAGAGGAGGCATTTACAACACACACACCTGGACTAGAGAGAGGAGAGGAGGCATTTACAACACACACACCTGGACTAGAGAGAGGAGAGGAGGCATTTACAACACACACACCTGGACTAGAGAGAGGAGAGGAGGCATTTACAACACACACACCTGGACTAGAGAGAGGAGAGGAGGCATTTACAACACACACACCTGGACTAGAGAGAGGAGAGGTGGCAGTTACAACACACACACCTGGACTAGAGAGAGGAGAGGAGGCATTTACAACACACACACCTGGACTAGAGAGAGGAGAGGAGGCATTTACAACACACACACCTGGAGTAGAGAGAGGAGAGGAGGCATTTACAACACACACACCTGGACTAGAGAAAAGAGAGGAGGCATTTACAACACACACACCTGGACTAGAGAGAGGAGAGGAGGCATTTACAACACACACCTGGACTAGAGAGAGGAGAGGAGGCATTTACAACACACACACCTGGACTAGAGAGAGGAGAGGAGGCATTTACAACACACACACCTGGACTAGAGAGAGGAGAGGAGGCATTTACAACACACACACCTGGACTAGAGAGAGGAGAGGAGGCAGTTACAACACACACACCTGGACTAGAGAGAGGAGAGGAGGCATTTACAACACACACACCTGGACTAGAGAGAGGAGAGGAGGCATTTACAACACACACACCTGGACTAGAGAGAGGAGAGGAGGCATTTACAACACACACACCTGGACTAGAGAGAGGAGAGGAGGCAGTTACAACACACACACCTGGACTAGAGAGAGGAGAGGTGGCATTTACAACACACACCTGGACTAGAGAGAGGAGAGGAGGCATTTACAACACACACACCTGGACTAGAGAGAGGAGAGGAGGCAGTTACAACACACACACCTGGACTAGAGAGAGGAGAGGAGGCATTTACAACACACACACCTGGACTAGAGAGAGGAGAGGAGGCAGTTACAACACACACACCTGGACTAGAGAGAGGAGAGGAGGCATTTACAACACACACACCTGGACTAGAGAGAAGAGAGGAGGCATTTACAACACACACACCTGGACTAGAGAGAAGAGAGGAGGCATTTACAACACACACACCTGGACTAGAGAGAGGAGAGGAGGCAGTTACAACACACACACCTGGACTAGAGAGAGGAGAGGAGGCATTTACAACACACACACCTGGACTAGAGAGAGGAGAGGAGGCAGTTACAACACACACACCTGGACTAGAGAGAGGAGAGGAGGCAGTTACAACACACACACCTGGACTAGAGAGAAGAGAGGAGGCATTTACAACACACACACCTGGACTAGAGAGAGGAGAGGAGGCAGTTACAACACACACACCTGGACTAGAGAGAGGAGAGGAGGCAGTTACAACACACACACCTGGACTAGAGAGAGGAGAGGAGGGATTTACAACACACACACCTGGACTAGAGAGAGGAGAGGAGGCATTTACAACACACACACCTGGACTAGAGAGAGGAGAGGAGGCAGTTACAACACACACACCTGGACTAGAGAGAAGAGAGGAGGCATTTACAACACACACACCTGGACTAGAGAGAGGAGAGGAGGCAGTTACAACACACACACCTGGACTAGAGAGAGGAGAGGAGGCAGTTACAACACACACACCTGGACTAGAGAGAGGAGAGGAGGCATTTACAACACACACACCTGGACTAGAGAGAGGAGAGGAGGCATTTACAACACACACACCTGGACTAGAGAGAGGAGAGGAGGCATTTACAACACACACACCTGGACTAGAGAGAGGAGAGGAGGCATTTACAACACACACACCTGGACTAGAGAGAGGAGAGGAGGCATTTACAACACACACACCTGGACTAGAGAGAGGAGAGGTGGCAGTTACAACACACACACCTGGACTAGAGAGAGGAGAGGAGGCATTTACAACACACACACCTGGACTAGAGAGAGGAGAGGAGGCATTTACAACACACACACCTGGAGTAGAGAGAGGAGAGGAGGCATTTACAACACACACACCTGGACTAGAGAAAAGAGAGGAGGCATTTACAACACACACACCTGGACTAGAGAGAGGAGAGGAGGCATTTACAACACACACCTGGACTAGAGAGAGGAGAGGAGGCATTTACAACACACACACCTGGACTAGAGAGAGGAGAGGAGGCATTTACAACACACACACCTGGACTAGAGAGAGGAGAGGAGGCATTTACAACACACACACCTGGACTAGAGAGAGGAGAGGAGGCAGTTACAACACACACACCTGGACTAGAGAGAGGAGAGGTGGCATTTACAACACACACCTGGACTAGAGAGAGGAGAGGAGGCATTTACAACACACACACCTGGACTAGAGAGAGGAGAGGAGGCAGTTACAACACACACACCTGGACTAGAGAGAGGAGAGGAGGCATTTACAACACACACACCTGGACTAGAGAGAGGAGAGGAGGCAGTTACAACACACACACCTGGACTAGAGAGAGGAGAGGAGGCATTTACAACACACACACCTGGACTAGAGAGAAGAGAGGAGGCATTTACAACACACACACCTGGACTAGAGAGAAGAGAGGAGGCATTTACAACACACACACCTGGACTAGAGAGAGGAGAGGAGGCAGTTACAACACACACACCTGGACTAGAGAGAGGAGAGGAGGCATTTACAACACACACACCTGGACTAGAGAGAGGAGAGGAGGCAGTTACAACACACACACCTGGACTAGAGAGAGGAGAGGAGGCAGTTACAACACACACACCTGGACTAGAGAGAAGAGAGGAGGCATTTACAACACACACACCTGGACTAGAGAGAGGAGAGGAGGCAGTTACAACACACACACCTGGACTAGAGAGAGGAGAGGAGGCAGTTACAACACACACACCTGGACTAGAGAGAGGAGAGGAGGGATTTACAACACACACACCTGGACTAGAGAGAGGAGAGGAGGCATTTACAACACACACACCTGGACTAGAGAGAGGAGAGGAGGCATTTACAACACACACACCTGGACTAGAGAGAGGAGAGGAGGCATTTACAACACACACACCTGGACTAGAGAGAGGAGAGGAGGCAGTTACAACACACACACCTGGACTAGAGAGAGGAGAGGAGGCATTTACAACACACACACCTGGACTAGAGAGAGGAGAGGTGGCAGTTACAACACACACACCTGGACTAGAGAGAGGAGAGGAGGCATTTACAACACACACACCTGGAGTAGAGAGAGGAGAGGAGGCATTTACAACACACACACCTGGACTAGAGAGAGGAGAGGAGGCAGTTACAACACACACGCCTGGACTAGAGAGAGGAGAGGAGGCATTTACAACACACACACCTGGACTAGAGAGAGGAGAGGAGGCAGTTACAACACACACACCTGGAGTAGAGAGAGGAGAGGAGGCAGTTACAACACACACACACGTAGATAGATATGTAAAGTGTGTCTTACAGGACCATCATATCGGCTCTCAATAGCAGGCACACTCACACACAGTCGCAAACACACGCACTCAAACACACGCACACGCACTCAAACACACGCACTCAAACACACACACACACACACACACACACACACACACACACACACACACACACACACACACACACACACACACACACACACACACACACACACACACACACACACACACACACACACACACACACACACACACACACACACACACAAAGGAGGATGGATGCTGTAACGATTTTCTCCTCTGACAGATCCAGGCCACAGTGAGTGTAGTTTCTCTAGCCACCAGTAGAGTGCGCCGTGTGGCTGTGTCTCTAACCAGCCACCATACATGTACTATAGCTCTTCACACAGCCACAGCAGAATGGAAGAGGAATAAGAGGAAACACTCAATACTGAAACCCAGACCTCCACCGCAAAGAGAGCTAGCGAGCAGAAAGAACTGGTCTAAATTCAACCTGACTTGTAATTGCTTTGGGAAATACAAGAGCTGGCTTCAGACAGAAAGACTTTCAAGATAATTTCCCCCAAGTGAACGAGATAATCATATTTATTATGTCCCAAAAACAAACTGTTAAATGCATATGTCTTCTAAGCCTCAGGGAAAATAACTTTTGGGCTGTATGTAGCTCCAGCTCTTCACATCTAGTTAACTTTTTGTAATCACAATTAATCGCATGGTCTGAAATCGTTTGAATAAAAATTGAAAACATCCAATATCCAGGCTGTATCACAACCGGACGTGATTGGGAGTCCCATAGGGCGGCGCACAATTGGCCCAAAGTCATCCGGGTTTGGCCGGTGTAGGCCGTCATTGTAAATACGAATTTGTTCTTAACTGACTTGCCTAGTTAAATAAAGGTTTATTTTAAAAATAATCTATACAACTAAAAACAACAATGTTATATCAAACAAGCAGACATTGAGGTTAAAGTTGATAAAGCTACATGTGCTTTATCAACTTCCTTGATTTTGCTTACTGTTACCTTGGACAAAATCAAGACATCAATATTATTGTAACGCTTTTTGTAAAAAAAATCTTAAATTACAGCTCAATTTGAGCAAATTCAGAATTTGCGAAATAAAAGCAAATCCTGCGATTAACTCAATTACAGTTTTTGTTGTTGTTTGACAGTCCTAAGAATAACATCTGGTTTCCATGGAAACCCTCATCTTATGGAATTAATCACTTTTGACCACTTAAATAGTTTTTCTCTCTGTCTTTAAATATAGAAAATAAACTATTTGCTGGGATATTAGCCACAGACACTTAATTGTTGAATATGCTCTTTGGTCATTACGTTGGAGAAACACAGTTGGAAGAATTAACACTCTGCAAACCCTAACATAAGTTTTTTTTTTAAACTAAGCCTACAATTCATCAAACTTCACTTCACTAATGTTGCAATTAGTGTCACGTCCTGACCTTAGTTCCTTTTTTATGTCTCTATTTTGGTTTGGTCAGGGCGTGAGTTGGGGTGGGCATTCTATGTTTTGTTCTATGTTTTCTGTTTCTATGTGTTTGGCCTGGTATGGTTCCCAATCAGAGGCAGCCGTCTATCATTGTCTCTGATTGAGAACCATACTTAGGTAGCCTTTTCCCACCTGGTGTTTGTGGGTAGTTGTTTCCTGTTTTGTGTTGTGTCACCTTTCAGGACTGTTTCGATTTTCGTTGTTTCACTTTTGTTATTTTGTATTTAGTGTTCAGGTATAATAAATTAACATGGACACTTACCACGCTGCGTTTTGGTCCGATATTTCCTGTTCATCAGATGAAGAAGATCGTTACAATTAGGGACAGTTGGACATTTACTTGGGGTGCTGGTCCAACTCAAGGT